>NW_012237240.1:0-15186 GCF_000981445.1 Babesia bigemina
TCACATACAATGATTAATTAGTGATACTACAGATTAAAGCACAATTCATAAGTTAGGTGAGTAGGTGATGCTAGGTGAGTGTAGATAGTAAACACGTGAGTACGATTATGGTTGCAGATAAAACACCCTGTTAAGCTTGTTAACACGTCCAGCAGCGAGTAGTGATTGAGCGGCGATACGATGTGACGAGGGACTATGTAGATGCGATTTGATGTGGAGCAGGTCGAGGCGGACGACCATGATGTGGAGGAGGTAGAGGAGAGAGAGAAGCCAGAGGGTGAGGACAAGGTAGGAGAAGGGTTGTCTGATGATCCACAGGAAATTGTCGCACTCTTCAAACAGCTTCTCGAAATATTTCGAATTGAGCACATTCTTCAACTGACTACAGAAATCGGAACACTTCTTCGGCGCATTTTTGTCATTCAACGTCGACGCTTCACCAAAGACGAAACCATACTGGTAGAGCGTTGGTGCGACACCTTTGCAGTCGACGATGGAAAGACATTGGCATTTGTTATTTGGCTTATCTTCATCCACAACACCATGCCCCCCCTTCTTGCACTTGTCACCGCGGAGACATCCACGGCAGCCCCAGTCCTGGCAGTTGATGGAGCAGAAAGCGTTGTAGAGATTGTTGAGCAGATCCCAGAATGTCCAGGGGAGGTAGATGGCCCACGAGAGGTAGAGGTGGGCGTGGTTGTAGGCAATTACTTCATAAGAATAATTACACAGAGATGAAACATAGGATGCGCAGTTAATTCTGTCTTCACCTTGCTTACATATTCCATTAATCGTAAGGTTCCGAAGATGGTAGCTTTCACATTGAGAATGCCTCACAGCGTCGGAACCGTATGCATCAGCGATGGATTTGGTGAGCTCGTATGGATTCTTATAAAGGTCGACAGATTGCGCTGCGATGGCCGACTCAAAAGCATACGAGAATGTGTCACTCCGAACATATAAGGGCTTATTAGTGTTGATGTACTGCGCAAAGGACAACGCAAATCCGAAATGCTCAGGTAAAGTGGTGGGCGGCTTTGGTATAAGAGTGAATAAGCATGAAATATCGACATTATCTAAAAACTTGGTTAGCACTTTGCATACGTCCCTGCCTTTCTTCGTACTACCGGAAAAACCGCGGAAGCCAAGTGGAGTTAGACATGGCATTCCTTTTTTAGAAGTGGACGGACAGGTAGCGCACTCATATTTGCAACCGATTTTGGTTAGGTGATGAGGTAAGTGACCTGGCAGACAATCGTTCAAATAGGACATTAAAGGAGAGGTTGGTTGGCACTTTACTTTGCTGTTTGCCTGGCACGTTGGTTGGCATTTTGGTTGCGTGTTAGGTTGATCCGTTGCTTTCTCACTTGAGTGCTCCTTGCACGGCCATTTGGCGGGAGCTGTATTCATACCGTATTCGCAGTCGTACCAACCGTGATGTTCAGTCTTGAGACCACATTGTGTTTTTAAGAAGCTCAATGTTGGTAACAATCTGCGAAGAATGTCCAGGAACATGTCGAGACAATCCTGCCCGGAAGCCGGGTACTGGAACTGCATGGAGTTGTTTGAGTAGTCAACAGCGTACATTGTGAATTCGTCGCCATGTCCGGCAATAGTGCAGAGAATGTCATGGGATGTTAAACATATATGCGTCACCACTGATCGCATGTTTTCGTACGATACCTTTCTTGGGTATGCATCCAACGATGTATCCTCCGCCTCAACCAACGAAATGGTAGGCCCGTCAACAATATCTGTATCCATCTCTGCGTCTGATTTCTTCGATATGTCGCTCTCTTTTTTGTTCACTTTGTTGATGTTATCTATTACATCGAGGATAGTCACGTCTCTCATAGACGTTTGTACTTGGCGGTGTGGGAGACCGGTGAGCCATACAAGCATTTCGTAGATGTTGCACGGTGTTTTTGGTTTTGAGATGTGATTGAGATGGCAGACATCGTAATATTCGCCAAGGTGTTTGAACAGCTTATCCAGTGCCCCGTCTGTATTGTTCTCTGTTTCGTAAATTCCTTTGTCCGACGACTGTGAATTACCACTCTTAAGCATAGCTCTGAGTACATGTAAACCCTTGAAGTCGTCATTATTCTTCAACTCACCATCCTGCTTGTCGAACTCGGACACCCTAAAGCCACGCCCCTTAAACCAGTGGCCCAGATGATTTTTAATTTTCTCCTTTCTCGATGTCTCATCATATAGCCGAATGCGATTTTCGTATCTTTTACCACCGGTTTTACACGCTTGTCGCAACTCCGCAAAGTTTTCCATCAATGTCTCCAATGTGGTCAAAAACACCTTCGACAAATTTCTGCCGTTATCTGTCAATCCATCTAGTTTACCATCTTTAAAAGTGACTAAATTAATCATATCAACAGTCTCCCCTCCATCATACCTACTCACATACCCCTTCCCCAACTCTCCCACGAATCCCAGCATCCCATCCCGCAGCGCCCTGAGCACGGGCCGTCCTGCGTCCGGCAGCGCTTGGGGGTCGAGGGCGGAGGAAAGAGAGGAGAGGGTGGAGAGGCGGAGGGAGACGGGGTGGCTGAAGTGGGCGTGGAGATTTAGTGCTGATGCGAAGTTTTCGATGTGTTTTTCGAAGTTTTCGAGTTGATTGAAATTGTTGTCAAGTTTCTGTAAATCGGCCCTAGCGTAAATGGCGATGCATTTGAACAGTGAGTACGCCTTGGCAGACAGTCCGGTGAGAGTCTTGACGTTGTTTGCTTCTTTGATAGGGTTTATTTCATTTTTCATTTTACTTATTAAGCCTTTTACGCCGCTTTGCAAACTTTCGTCAATTTTCTCATTAATTGTAGTAATGTTGGCCGTTACCCTTGAATCCATCACTGTAAACATTTCTTTGATTTTTGTATAATACTCTTGCTGCGCCTTCCCTTGAATATTCGTTGTTTTCACCCTAACTTGCTCTTCGACGTATGCTTTAAGATTGGTAATGGTTTCGTGGGCCCACTTTTGCATAACCTTGTCGTAAAATTTCTTTGCCTTTTCGACAATTGTTTTTAGATTATAATCATATTTCTCCTCTATACCAGTACCAAGAATCAAAGTTACGTCATTTCTAATCTTGGTAAGACCGCTGGTCAAATTATAAGGATTTTCCGAGTTTTCACCTAACATATCTTTCAACTCCTTCAGAAGCGTTTGAGCGCCTTTGTTGTCCGTCGAGTTGAATTTATTTTCATCTCGTTTATTAACTAGCTTTGTCAACGCTGCTAGTTCGTTCTGAATGTCCTCGAAAGCGGATGTGAAGGTAGCGTCTCTCTCATTCAGCATGGTTTCGACGCCATTGGCATTAAGTTCCTTCAGACTTTCTGTCTCAATGTTCTTTACTGCCTGCGGAAAAGTACCTTCATTTGCGTCTGCTGTTCCGGTCAGCTTACCGCCTCTAGTTGAAACGTTGGATGCGTCCAACTGTTTTTTGTAGCCTCCAAAGTGATTCGAGAGCTCGAATTTCTCTTTCAGGCCTCCTCCGTGTTCAGTCCCGATCTGCTTATCTAGTGCTTCACTAATTGTTTTTTGTATATTGTCAGTTAACTTTACCTTTCCAGAGGTATAAGCTTTGGTGGCTTCGTAAGCGTCTCCATCATGCAGGGATTTGGTTAGAAGTGCATCGTGAAATGCCTTCTCAAGCGTCTTAGTCACTTCAAGAGCAGCGTGTATGTTGGTGCTCATCATGGAATCATTTGTGGCAAACGAATACAGTTCCGCTCCGATTTGCTTGGCAGCAACGACGAGTTCGATAAGGATGTATTTGATGGCATATTTTAGCTGTAAATTGTCCGTGGAGCGTAGATCACTCCTTAACGCTACTTCAACTTCATTTGCTATAGCCTTTACAAAGCTATCATTGCTATCGTTCTTAAGTTTCTGTCCAAGTTTCGTAGAGAAATTACCGCATCCAACTTGAACAGCACTGACGTAATCATCGATGGTTTTGGTTAAAGCATCATCTTCCTGTTGTATTTGTTGTTGAACCATTGTAGCGGAAATATCAATAAATTCGTCAGTAAGCTGCTTCTTGATAGTTTGTACGATTTGCAAAATGCCATCTTCATTAAATTCAGTTTTCTCATCATCCCATTTTCCCAACAGCTTGTCCTTGTCGCCACGAAGACTGGTGACATACTTTAGAAGTAACCCTCTAACGAACTCGTCATGTTTCAAAATTTCGGTCAGCCAATCCGCTACTTTATCACCAAATGTCTTGCCACCATCACCACCGTCATCCTTAGTGAACTCTGTAGCCCATTCCTTCACTGCATTCACAACATCTTTAAGGCCCTCATTGTTATCAGTGTCACCGCCTTTAATTTTTTTTATCAATTTTTGGACTTCATCAACATACCCCCTCACGTACTTGTCGATCCCGCTTAAAAGTTGCACTTTCACTTGTTCCAAGCCATCCTTAACCGTCCTATCTAACATGAGAACATCCGCCAAAGCTTTCTCAACTTTCTTCTGAACAGTATTTCGGGCTGCAATCGCTGCTTTCCGGAGTTTATGGGCTTTCTCCTTTAATGTCTCAGCGCGCTGCAAAATCAGTGGACCACTTTGCCCTTTCTTATTGTCCTTATGATCCTTATTAACTCCCTTCAGTATCTCATCACACTTATTTATAGCCTTATTCATAACCTCCGTCGCCGTACCGATCCATGCGCTAAGTTGCTTCTTGGTCTCAGTCAACTTCTCATTCACATTCTCAATCGGTATCCGAATTTGCACATCAAAGTCGGAGCTAATTTTATTTTGCATGACCCTAACAAGCTCTTCTGCTCTATTGTTTACAGCGGTCTGCATATTATTGAGTTCATCTTTTGCTGTGTTAACCACGGCTTTTAATTCATTGTTTTTTGCTGCCGCCGCGAATTTCTCAACCTCCAATTCCACCCGCTGTACATTGTCTCTTAGTTTTTTTTGCAGCTCAGGATCTAACACAAAATACGCCGCTTCTGCATTTTTCACTGCGTCAGGAAGCTTTTCAGCGTTCCGGATGCATCGATGCAACATGGCAGTGACCTGTTCAGGTTTGCAATATTTTAGGTAGTTAAGTGAACTATTAAAATTATCAAAATATTCGTTTTGTATGGTGTTAAGTCTATTTCTAAGTGCGCTAGTTCTTTCAGTCACCTCCCTATCCCACTCCCCCAGCGCATCGCTCACAGCCGTAACGGCCGCAGACAATCCGCCAGGAGTGTGCATACTGCTTTTAATTGTTTGAAGTGTTTCATCCATCTTAGTATAGTAAGTTGTAACGCTTGGATCATCTTTCACCGCACCAAGCACTCCACTCAAAAATCCCATCACTCCGTCACACAGCCTATCCAGGTCGGAGTAAACAATCCCAGTGCCATCGTAGCCTTTGGAGTCTTTGTTGAAGCCGAGGAAAGTCTCGAGACCGGAACAGAGGTTGTTAAGGATGTTATTATTAGGCTGTTTTTTAGTGTCAAGTTGCTCAGCAAATTCAGCAAGCTTCCTCACAGTCTCAAGAGACGTCACCTGGGTAGGAAGGGAGTCAAGGGACTTGGAATCTTTTTCAGTAAGCGGTGGATTTTTAGTATTTTGACGGTTTTTAAGGCTCTCTAGTACACTTTTAAGCTCCTCAATTTTCTCACTAATTTTATTAGTCCAACCAGTGGAAGAGGAGGATGATGAAGAGGCACCAGATGAGGAAGATGGAGTAGAGGAAGGGGTAGAAGGAGGTCAAGGCACAAGTTATTGCTATGGTTTATAGAGGTCATAGCGGTATTATGGCGAGGTAATTCGAGGGGTGTAGAGTGGATAAAGGGGCGATGTAGAGTGGGTTAAGGGGCAATGAAGAGTGGGTTAGGGAGCGATGTAGAGTGGACAAAGGGGCGATGTAGAGTGGATAAAGGGGCGATGTAGAGTGGATAAAGGTGCGATGTAGAGTGGATAAAGGGCGATGTAGAGTGGATAAAGGGGCGATGTAGAGTGGGTTAGGGAGCGATGTAGAGTGGATTAAGGGGCGATGTAGAGTGGATAAAGGGGCGATGTAGAGTGGGTAAAGGAGCGATGTGGAGTGGGTTAAAGGGCGATGTAGAGTGGGTAAAGGAGCGATGTGGAGTGGGTAAAGGGGCGATGTAGAGTGGATAAAGGGGCGATGTAGAGTGGATAGAGGAGCGATGTAGAGTGGGTTAAGGAGCGATGTAGAGTGGATAGAGGAGCGATGTAGAGTGGGTTAAGGAGCGATGTAGAGCGGGTTAAGGGGCGATGTAGAGTGGGTTAAGGAGCGATGTAGAGCGGGTTAAGGGGCGATGTAGAGTGGATAGAGGAGCGATGTAGAGTGGGTTAAGGAGCGATGTAGAGCGGGTTAAGGGGCGATGTAGAGTGGGTTAGGGAGCGATGTAGAGTGGATTAAGGGGCGATGTAGAGTGGATAAAGGGGCGATGTAGAGTGGATAAGGGAGCGATGTAGAGTGGGTTAAGGGGCGATGTAGAATGGATAAAGGGGCGATGTAGAATGGATAAAGGGGCGATGTAGAGTGGGTTAAGGAGCGATGTGGAGTGGGTAAAGGGGCGACGTAGAGTGGGTTAGGGACGATGTGGAGTGGGTAAAGGGGCGACGTAGAGTGGGTTAGGGGCGATGTGGAGTGGGTAAAGGAGCGATGTGGAGTGGGTTAAGGGGCGATGTGGAGTGGGTTAAGGAGCGATGTAGAGTTGGTTAAGGGGCGATGTAGAGTTGGTTAAGGGGCGATGTAGAGTGGGTTAAGGGGCGATGTGGAGTGGGTAAGGGGCGATGTAGAGTGGGTTAGGGAGCGATGTGGAGTGGATAAGGGAGCGATGTAGAGTGGATAAAGGGGCGATGTAGAGTGGATAAAGGAGCGATGTGGAGTGGGTTAAGGAGCGATGTAGAGTGGGTTAAGGAGCGATGTAGAGTGGGTTAAGGGGCGATGTGGAGTGGGTTAAGGGGCGATGTAGAGTGGATAATAATCACCACTTAGGTCAGGTGGTTGATCACCACTGCCATCGCTGGCGTGAATATATCATCGCTGCCGTGTCCATGTCCTCGCTGCCGTGTCCATGTCCTCGCTGCCGTGTCCATGTCCTCGCTGCCGTGTCCATGTCCTCGCTGCCGTAACCATGTCATCGCTGCCGTAAGCATCAACTTGGTCATGGCATTGGTCAACACATTGGTCATCGCATTGGTCATCACTTTGGTCAGCTGTTTGGTCAGCACTTTGGTCACCACGTTGGTCATGGCATTGGTCAGCACTTTGGTCAACACGTTGGTCACCACCTTGGTCACCACCTTGGTCACCACTTTGGTCAGCACATAGGTCAACACTTTGGTCAGCACTTTGGTCAGCACTTTGGTCATGGCATTGGTCAGCACTTTGTCATGGTATTGGTCAGCACATTGGTCAACACGTTGGTCACCACTTTGGTCATGGCATTGGTCAGCACATTGGTCAGCACATTGGTCAGCACCTTGGTCAACACTTTGGTCAGCACCTTGGTCAACAGGTTGGTCAGCACTTTGGTCACCACTTTGGTCACCACTTTGGTCATGGCATTGGTCAACACTTTGGGCAGCATCTTGGTCAGCACCTTGGTCACCACTTTGTCAGCATTTTGGTCGGCACCTTGGTCAGCACCTTGGTCAGCACTTTAGTTAACTACTACACAATCACATACAACGGTTAATGAGTGATATAACAGATTAAAGCACAATTCATTGGTTAGGTGAGTAGGTGATGCTAGGTGAGTGTAGATAGTAAACACGTGAGTACGATTACGGTTGCAGATAAAACACCCTGTTTAGCTTGCCAACGCGTGCAGCAGCAAGTAGTGATTGCGCAGCAATGCGATGTGATGAGGGTGAGTGCAAGTGCGATTTGATGTGGAGCAGGTCGAGGCGGATGACCATGATGTGGAGGAGGTAGAGGAAGGAGAGGAGCCAGAGGGCGACGTTGAGCCAGATGAAGGGTTGTCTGAGGTCGAACAAAAATTTAGGGATTGTGACGAATGCAAGTGTATGAAGCGCATTGCCAACCTGCAGCACGTTCTCCAGTGCTGCGCGTAAGTCTCGGCAGGTTCTCTTTTCGTGATCATTGTATGCGCCATGTAATGTTGATGGGCTTTTTAAGGCAAAACCGTAATGGTACAATGTTGGAATAGTGGCAGGGCATTGAACGATGGAAATACATGCCGCATCGTGTTTGGACTCTCTAGCTAGCGGGAGGTCCTGCAACGTCGAACAATTTCTAACGCAGACTTTACGGTAACACCTTGATCCGGGTGTATTGCACCTTTTACAACATTCATCGTACAATGCTCTTAGTAGTTTATAAAACGTCTCCGTTAAGTAGACAATCCACGAGAGATATTGACCACCGTGTTTTTCGGAGAATGATCCGTAGATGTCGTAACATAAGGGTCGAAGATACGGACCACAGTGATGAGCTGATGTATACTTCGGATCATACTTGCACCTAACCAGAGAGAACAGATCACCAGTAGAATGCGCCTCGTGGTGCCTGTGACTCGTGAAAATGGTTGTAATATTGAGGCCATCGTACTTGACTCCGAAGTTTGCTTTTGTGATAGCATCATCGAATGCATCCTTCCGGTGTTTTCGACCAGATTGGTGGAGATCACTCCACTCATATAGGAAATGATAGTAAAACCCGAACATATCTGCCAGCGTCTTCGGCGCACTGGGAAGTAAGCAATTTATGTGACTGCATAGTTTAGTGAGTGGAGCATCATCACTGCCGCAAAAACTTTCGAGGATGCTCAAAAGATGCTCTCCAGTTTGACGATGAGATGCCGTCTGACTTATATCTGAGAAACCCATCGGCGTTTTACATGGTATGTTGACATGATTTGTGACTATGCAGTTAAGTTTACCGGACTTTCCATCGAGGGTATGCGGCAAGAAGCCTTGAAGCCCGTCTTCTAAGAACGATTGGAGCGGTGACTTAATGCCGCACTCGTATTGTTGGTTGCACTTTTGGTTGCATATTTGCTTGTGCTCTTGTTTAGCAGTTTGGTCGGCACTTTGGTTGGGACATTGGAGGCTGTTGCACCTCCACGATGATACGCCTACATCTCTTCCGTACCAACAGTCACGCCAACCGCCAAGCCCACTCTCGTACGAGCATCGCTGGTATAGGAAATAGCATTGCTGGTGGAGATGCTTCAGAACATCATATAACATACATATTAATGCGTTCATGTTGCTAGGATATAGGAGATTACTTTGGTTGGTGTTAAATTCACAGGCATATACTCCATTCGCATGGCCGTGGCCGTGTATACCGATCACTAATATTTCAGCGTGATGGCATACAGCCGTAAGTTCGTCTCTTAAGTTAGATGCTGTTATGCTTTTCGGATAGGACGGTAACGACTCGTCGTCTTCCGTCTTGATGGAGATGTCTATGTCTACAGTATTTACATTATCGGGCTTGTCAAACAGATCACCAAATCCGTTCAGCATCAAGTTTTCGTATACCGAATTATACGTCAGGCCGCACAACCAACGAAGCATTTCATTAACTGAAGAAGGATGCCTACCCGGATATGGAGTGCTTAGATGCCGAACACGGTAGTAATGGTGAAGGTATTCGTAAAGTTCTTGTAGAATGCCATTATGTTTACCGAGATACGTAAAAAGCTGTTTCTTAGTCAATAGCGTCCCGATGATCATACCGGTAAGACCGCATCTCAACTCTCCGTCTTGCACTTCAGAGGATGACGGAATATCGTAGCCGTGGCCACTCAGAATTTCCGCAAGGGGATAATTCTCACCACTTTTGAATATTGGTTTTTTACACAAATCGGAGGACATACACGATACGTTGAGATCCATCAATTCGGTGAATATCCGAAGTGTAGTTAGGAAAGCTTTAGCGGAATACTGCGTTTCGGGATTGCGTTCGTCCCAGTCGATAGTATGACCAGAATACGCGTTGACGTAAGCCTTCCCAATTTCCTTTAGGAAACAACTTAGCCCTATTTTCATAGGCACGAGAAGATCTTTGGACAAATCTCTAAACGTTTCCGGGTTGAAATTACTCAATGCCTCACCATATATATGACGCATTTTAACAACATGATGGTCAAAATGTCGTGACTTGATAATTTGGCGCAGAAGTCGCAGAAAAGTTTCCGATAGATGTTTGATTTCTGATTGATTGCATATCACATCGCTTTGATTACTGAAGCATTTGACGAACATATTGAAACCTTCGTCAATGCATGAGGCCGCCCAGCCAAGTCGCGAATCTTTAGGAAGTTCCACAAAGGAATCGTATTGTTTTATCGTACTAATTCCATTGATTTTAATAACAAATGTTGTGCCGAACGTCTTCATGAACCCTTTAAATCCAATTTCTAAATCTTCAGCTATTTGTTTTGGCAGCGGTTCCAACTCCTCATTGATTTTGTCTGCAAATGATATGAGTAAGTCTTTGATTGAGGTAACGTAATTTTTACGCGCTAGGGTGGTAAGTGTAGAAATGGCAGTTTTTACTTCGGAATCAACAAAGGTGTTAAGTGAATCTAAGCAATCCTTTTGGAATTTAGGAGCGTGTGTTTCAACGAAAAACTTGGTTTCTTTGATGGTTTCGAAAAGGTTTGTTATTCTTAGATTGTCAAGGTTATCTCTGATTTTTTTTAACTTGACTTCGATCTTCTCATTTTGCAGAACTACTAAATTTCCATGAACATCCTCCCCGTTACGTTTGACAGCATTGCAAAGGTCGTCTAGGGTGCTGGTAACATCCTGGAAATGTTGTTGAGCTTCTTTATCATAATTTTTAATTTCTGCTAATGCTTCCTCTACTCCTCTCATAATATCCCCAATCGCCTTGGGGAGGGTGCCTTCGTTGGCATTTTTTCCTCCGGTTAGAGGTGACGCGGTCTCCATGATACCCTGTGCTTCCTGATTGACACAACCATTGTAATTCCGAAACCATTCGTTTGTGTCGAGTTGAACGTGAGTGGATTTTCTTGCGCTGTCCTGCGTCAATTTTGCTTCCAGCGTCTCCGCCACTTTTGTGATAGCCTTATCAACATCGTCGGCATAATTGGTGCCGGTGAATGCGCCAGTTGCCGTGTTAAGCTTACTAAGCAAGTTACTAGCATTAGTGTACGCCTCATTAATTTTTTCTGCAATGCTTGGGGGATTGGATCCGAACGGCCTATTCTCGAGTGCGAATGAATGTAATTCGGCTGCCGCCCCTCTCGCCATATCAACGAGCACTTTTAGGGTATGACGCACCGCAGATTTCAAGTATTCTTTGGGATCCGAACCGGATACCAAGTGAGCAAATGACCCTAAATCAGGGTCAATTACTTTAGCAATCTTTTCGACGATCGTTGTCCTAGCGTCGTCTTCAATATCCTTCTCAAGTTCATCGGCAAATCGCTCACAGACACATTGCACAGCTTTCAAATACGCTTCAATTTTATTTCCTTCGTCTTCCGCCGCTGCGATCATGTGTTGGGCAACTTCCATTTCGCCCTTACCGAGCTCTCCTATAATTGCGCTTGCCATTTTTTTAGTAATCGCAGTATCTCTTATTTGTCCGTCGTGATCGTATGGCAATTGAACGGTTCTATGGCTCTGCATTTGCTCACCATAGTCAAGCATCCATCGTTTAACCATATCATTTCCCAAGATATCTTCGAGCCAATCGCGTACTTTTTCCGCGAGCTTACTGCTTTCAAACTCCGAAGCGTAATCTTTAATGCCTTCTATAGCACCTTCCAAACCCATGTAAAGTCCGTTGTTTGTTCCCTTTATTTGCGAAACCTTTTTCCGTATATGATCGAAAATGCCTTTAATATTTTTGTCGGTGTCCAGTGTGATTCCTGTGAAAGCGTCCCCTAGCAACTTAATCTTCTTACTAACATTTTCTACAACACTAGTAATTTCTTTCTTCACGGTATACATATCTTCTTTCAGTTTTCCATCCATTGTTTTCACCTCCGTGAGCGCAATTCCGACATTCTCCTGAGCGACACCTACAGCCTTATTCCCCGCCGTAAATAGCAGCGTAACTTTTTGCTTCAAATCCTTCGCCGCCTTATCAATCTTATTCCATTTGGCCGTTAAGTTACCATTGTTATCCCACGTTACCTCTTTCAATACGTTCTCAGCTTTCACAATTGCGGGGGCAACCATTTTTCTAGTCTCATATATCCACCAATCTAATTCACTTACATACTGCTTGAGCAACTTATTAACGCCCTTAAGCTTGGTGCGAATAAACGTCACCAATCCTTTCAGATTGTGTACAAGCTGCTCAACATCCGTTTTAATTTTCTCTTTAACACTTTTCTCAAGCTTCTTTAGTGCGGTGATGCTGTTAAAATATACGCTCCTCAAATCTTGACCCGCCTTTTCCGATAGCCTCTGCAGCCTCTTACTCTCATGTTGCACGGCATTCAACGCTACAAGAACATTATCACGTAATTTAGGATTAAGATCATTAACGTTCATATTCATGTCTGTTTTGCTAACTAAATCAAATAAGTTATTAAACACATTGGCATGATTTTTACAGTTGTCCAAATGCTTATCCACGGCCTTAACGGCCTCATCCTTTTCACCTGCAGGAGAATTATTTTCTACCATTTCACTCACCTGGTTTTTTAGCTCTTCCATCTGTGCTTGAAGTTTTTCAATCGGCTCTTTCACTTTTTCATTCGACCTCTTCACCCTATCATTATACCCCCGCACCCCTGCGACCACCTGCGCAATCGCATCATTAAAACCTTTTTTACCGGCGTGTTTATTTTTGTTAAGAATGTCTATTGCATCATTTAAAGTATCTTTATGCTGCCCTAAATGCATGTGGATGTTACTGAGAACACCACTCAAAAATCCCATCACTCCGTCACACAGCCTGTCCAAGTCAGAGTACACAATGCCACTGCCGTCGTAGCCTTTGGAGTTTCTATCGTAACCAAGAAAAGTCTGAAGGCCGTCACATAAATGCGTTAAAATGTTATTATTTTCAGGTTTTTTAGTAAGTGATTCAGCAAATTCAGCAAGCTTACTCACAGTCTCAAGAGACGCCACCTGGGTAGGAAGGGAGTCAAGGGACTTGGAATCTTTTTCAGTGAGGTAACCATTATTGGCTTCTTTAAGGTTATTAAGGTTCTCTAGTTTATTTTTAAGCTCCTGAATTTTCTTAGTAATTCTCTCAGTCCAACTACTAGAAGAAGGAGATGACTGAGAGACACCAGATGAGGGAGGTGGAGTAGAGGAAGGGAAGAGAAGGGTGACAAGGCACAAGTTATTAGGATGGTTTATAGAGGTCATAGCGGTATTATGGCGAGGTAATTCGAGCGATGTAGAGTGGGTTAAGGGGCGATGTAGAGTGGATAAAGGAGCGATGTAGAGTGGATAAAGGGGCGATGTGGAGTGGGTAAAGGAGCGATGTAGAGTGGTTAAAGGGGCGATGTAGTGTGGGTAAGGGAGCGATGTAGAGTGGGTTAGGGAGCGATGTAGAGTGGGTTAGGGAGCGATGTAGAGTGGGTTAAGGAGCGATGTAGAGTGGATAAAGGAGCGATGTAGAGTGGGTTAAGGGGCGATGTAGAGTGGGTTAGGGAGCGATGTAGAGTGGATAAAGGAGCGATGTAGAGTGGATAAGGGAGCGATGTAGAGTGGATAAGGGAGCGATGTAGAGTGGACTAAGGGGCGATGTAGAGTGGGTAAGGGGCGATGTAGAGTGGATTAGGGAGCGATGTGGAGTGGTTAAGGGGCGATGTAGAGTGGATAAAGGGGCGATGAAGAGTGGGTAAAGGGGCGATGTGGAGTGGATAAAGGAGCGATGTGGAGTGGGTTAGGGAGCGATGTGGAGTGGGTAAAGGAGCGATGTGGAGTGGGTAAAGGAGCGATGTGGAGTGGGTAAAGGAGCGATGTAGAGTGGGTTAGGGAGCGATGTAGAGAGGGTTAAGGGGCGATGTAGAGTGGATTAGGGAGCGATGTAGAGTGGATAAAGGAGCGATGTAGAGTGGATAAAGGGGCGATGTGGAGTGGGTTAGGGAGCGATGTAGAGTGGGTAAAGGGGCGATGTGGAGTGAATTAAGGGGCGATGTAGAGTGGGTAAAGGGGCGATGTAGAGTGGGTTAAGGGGCGATGTAGAGTGGGTAAAGGGGCGATGTGGAGTGGGTTAAGGAGCGATGTAGAGTGGGTAAAGGGGCGATGTAGAGTGGATAAAGGGGCGATGTAGAGTGGGTTAGGGAGCGATGTAGAGTGGGTTAGGGAGCGATGTGGAGTGGGTAAAGGGGCGATGTAGAGTGGATCAAGGGGCGATTAGACTGGGTTAGGGAGCGATGTAGAGTGGGTTAAGGGGCGATGTAGAGTGGGTTAGGGAGCGATGGAGAGTGGATTAGGGAGCGATGTAGAGTGGGTTAAGGGGCGATGTAGAGTTGATAAGGGGCGATGTAGAGTTGATAAGGGGCGATGTAAGGTGGGTTAAGGGGCGATGTAGAGTGGATAAAGGGGCGATGTAGAGTGGGTTAGGAGCGATGTAGAGTGGGTTAAGGGGCGATGTAAGGTGGATGAAGGGGCGATGTAGAGTGGGTTAGGGAGCGATGTAGAGTGGATGAAGGAGCGATGTAGAGTGGGTTAAGGGGCGATGTGGAGTGGTTAAAGGGGCGATGTGGAGTGGGTTAAGGAGCGATGTAGGGTGGGTTAAGGAGCGATGTAGAGTGGGTTAGGGAGCGATGGAGAGTGGATTAGGGAGCGATGTAGAGTGGGTTAAGGGGCGATGTAGAGTTGATAAGGGGCGATGTAGAGTGGGTAAAGGGGCGATGTGGAGTGGGTTAAGGAGCGATGTAGAGTGGGTAAAGGGGCGATGTAGAGTGGATAAAGGGGCGATGTAGAGTGGGTTAGGGAGCGATGTAGAGTGGGTTAGGGAGCGATGTGGAGTGGGTAAAGGGGCGATGTAGAGTGGATCAAGGGGCGATTAGACTGGGTTAGGGAGCGATGTAGAGTGGGTAAGGGAGCGATGTAGAGTGGGTAAAGGGGCGGTGTGGAGTGGGTTAAGGGGCGATGTGGAGTGGGTAAAGGGGCGATGTAGAGTGGCTAAAGGGGCGATGTGGAGTGGGTTAAGGGGCGATGTAGAGTGGATTAGGGAGCGATGTAGAGTGGTTAAAGGGGCGATGTAGA
>NW_012237241.1:0-14674 GCF_000981445.1 Babesia bigemina
TAGAGTGATTAAGGGGGGGATGTAGAGTGGTTAAAGGGGCGATGTGAGTTGGTAAAGGGGCGATGTAGAGTGGGTTAGGGAGCGATGTAGAGTGGGTTAGGGAGCGATGTAGAGTGGGTAAAGGGGCGATGTAGAGTGGGTAACGGGGCGATGTGGAGTGGATAAAGGGGCGATGTAGAGTGGATAAAGGGGCGATGTAGAGTGGGTAAAGGGGCGATGAAGAGTGGGTTAAGGGGCGATGTAGAGTGGGTTAGGGAGCGATGTAGAGTGGGTTAAGGGGCGATGTAGAGTGGGTTAGGGAGCGATGTAGAGTGGGTTAAGGGGCGATGTAGAGTGGGTTAGGGAGCGATGTAGAGTGGATAAAGGGGCGATGTAGAGTGGATAAAGGAGCGATGTAGAGTGGAGTAAGGGGCGATGTAGAGTGGAGTAAGGGGCGATGTAGAGTGGATAAAGGGGCGATGTAGAGTGGGTTAAGGGGCGATGTAGAGTGGGTTAGGGAGCGATGTGGAGTGGGTTAGGGAGCGATGTAGAGTGGATAAAGGGGCGATGTAGAGTGGGTTAGGGAGCGATGTAGAGTGGTTAAGGAGCGATGTGGAGTGGGTTAAGGGGCGATGTAGAGTGGATTAAGGAGCGATGTAGAGTGGGTAAAGGGGCGATGTAGAGTGGATAAGGGGCGATGTAGAGTGGATAGAGGGGCGATGTAGAGTGGATAAAGGGGCGACGTAGAGTGGATAAAGGGGCGATGTATAGTGGATAAGGGGCGATGTAGAGTGGGTTAGGGAGCGATGTGGAGTGGATAAGGAGCGATGAAGAGTGGATAAGGGGCGATGTAGAGTGGATGACAAATACCACTTAGGTCACCACTGTCATCGCTGCCGTGACCATGTCATCGCTGCCGTAACATTAACTTGGTCAGCACTTTGGTCAGCACATTGGTCAGCACATTGGTCAGCACATTGGTCAGCACATTGGTCAGCACATTGGTCAGCACGTTGGTCAACACATTGGTCAACACATTGGTCATCACTTTGGTCAGCACGTTGGTCAACACATTGGTCAACACATTGGTCATCACTTTGGTCAGCACGTTGGTCAGCACCTTGGTCAACACGTTGGTCACCACTTTGCTCATGGCATTGGTCACCACTTGGTCACCACGTTGGTCACCACTCTGGTCAACACGTTGGTCAGCACATTGGTCAGCACTTTGGTCAGGTGGTAGGTCACCACTTTGGTCAGCACTTTGGTCATGGCATTGGTCAGCACATTGGTCATTACGTTGGTCATTACGTTGGTCAGCACTTTGGTCAGCACTCTGGTCATGGCATTGGTCAGCACGTTGGTCATGGCATTGGTCACCACGTTGGTCACCACGTTGGTCACCACTTTGTTTATGACATTGGTCAGCACATTGGTCACCACTTTGTTTATGACATTGGTCAGCACATTGGTCACCACTTTGTTTATGACATTGGTCAACACATTGGTCAACACTTTGGGCAGCACATAGGTCAGCACTTTGGTCATGGCATTGGTCATCACCTTGGTCACCACGTTGGTCATCACCTTGGTCAGCACTTTAGTTAACTACTACACAATCACATACAACGAATAATGAGTGATTTAAAACATTAGATTAAAATCCGTTAGATAGGTGAGTAGGTGATGCTAGGTGAGTGTAGGTAGTGAACACGTGAGTACCATTATGGTTGCAGATAAAACACTCTGTTAAGCTTGTCAACACGTGCAGCAGCAAGTAGTGACTGAGCGGCAATGCGATGTGATGAGGGACTATGTAGATGCGATTTGATGTGGAGCAGGTCGAGGCGGATGACCATGATGTGGAGGAGGTACAACAAAGAGAGGAGCCAGAGGGCGACGTTGAGCCAGATGAAGGGGGCGCGGATGGTGAACAAATAGTTTGGAATTGTATCGTTAACAAGTATATACAGTACGTTGCCTTGCTTTAGCACTCTTTTCAACGCATTACATAAGTTACTACATGTCCTTTTATTAGACAGGTCATACGCACCGCTTAGGTTTGATGAGCTGCCATATACGAAACCGTATGTATACAGTGTAGGCAAGTTGAGTGGGCATTGTACAATCGATTTGCATGATTTATCGTGAGTTGAGGATTGACGTTTCGGCAATCGATCTGCGTTGCAACTTCTATTACATTGGTTTTTGCGACATTTCGCTCGTTCAGTGCCGCATTTACTATAGCATTCTTCATACAACTTCCTGAGTAAATCATAGAATGTCTCACTAAGGTAGACAATCCACGATAGATATTTGTCGGCGTATGCTTCGGTGAAAGTGTTGCAAACATTAAGGCATAATGGTCTCATATATGAACCACACGGATAAGCCGACAGTGATTTTGAAGCTTCCCTGCATTTCATAAGCGAGTAGAGATCGCCTTTAATGTGTGTACTATGGTCACTGTTTTCGAAGATTTGAGTGATGTCTAGATTGCTGTCAACCCTCTCGAAATTTGCACTTCGCACGGCGTTGTCGAATATCGTTCGTACGCCGTGATTCCACCCACTGAGGAAGTTGTAGTAAAACGAGAACATGTCTCCAAGTGTTTTGGGAGCACTGGGAAGCAAACAGTTGAGTTTGCTGCACAGCTTGGTGACTGGCGAATTTGCACCTCCACAGAAACCTTCAAGCACAACTCTAATACGTTCACCTATCATTGTATGCGATGCCATGACACTTATATCACCAAAGCCCATAGGTGTCCTACATGGCATTCCAGGCGTCTTAGGGCAACTGGAACATGACATCTTCGTACCCTTACATGATACACTATGCGGCAAATAACCTTGTAATCCGTCCTCCAAGAATGATTGAAGTGGCGATTTTACTCCGCACTTTGGGTGTTGGTCACCCTTTTGGTTGTGTATTTGGTTGCACGTTTGCTTACACTTTTGGTTGCACAGTTGATCAGGGCATTGCAGCTCATTGCACTGCCAACCTGAGCCACCTACTTGCCGACCGTAGTAGCACTCACGCCATCCACTGAGTTCGGTTTCATATGAACATTGCTGGTAGAGGAACTGAAGCTGATATTGTAAGCGTTGGAGGTAGTCCAACATCATACAGATTAAGATGTCCATATTAGTGGGATAGTGCAACTTCCATGAGTTATTTGAATAGTCGCAAGCGTAAATTCCTCCTGCGTGGCCGTGCCCTAGGACTGTGACGAGGACTTCATATGATTGAGAGCAGACGTCGTTTAGTGTAGCCAGAATATCGTTGTGTCTGATTACGTGTGGATAGGCGTTGACAGATAGGCTGTTGAGGTCAATCGTCGGTATCTCCGCGTCCTCCACATCCGTCTTATTTATATCGGTAAACAGCGGTGAGAATGCGCCATGTAGCGATGATGGATATACAGGGCTATGTGGCAGACCAGTGAACCAGATCAGCATTTCGTACACATTGCACGGCGACTTAGTTGAGGCATTGTGCTGAAGGTGAGAGGCTTCATTATATTCATTCAGATGCCTGACGAGCGTCAGAAGCACGCTGCTTCCATCGTCTCCATCTATGACTGACTTTAGATATATATTAAAATCAATATCAGGTCGTGGGAAAGTCTGGAATTCATATTTGTCATTGAACGCTTCTCGCAGCGCTAAAGCGATATCCATGCCGCTGTTCTGCCTATTGAAAAGATTGGTAACATTGAAGCCCTGACTCTCAAGATGGCTTTTTAAGAGGCCTGTGTTATCCTCGACATCTTCACTACCGTCAACCTTGAGCTGACTCCAAGAAGTAGATGAATGATAATATAAATAATGAAGCTCATAGAAAAGAGTGGACAGTGCAGTTAGAAACACTTTACAACATCGTTCTCCTTCACCGGATAACTTGTCACCCTTGATCCAATGAGTGTCATGTGGGATAGCGCCTGAATAGGAATTCACGTAACCGAGGCGGAGGTGAGCGGATAATTTCAAAAGACCTCCAATGACTGGCCGCAATACTTTCTTGGCTGCGTCATCCGCCTTGTCGGGAAAAATGTTTCTCAGCGCCTCGCCGAAATCATTGAGGCAAGGTGTGACGAGGTAGTCGAAATGCTGAGAATCGCAAATCTGCTGTAGCAACAAGTTCAACGTTTTATATACTGCTGTAAAGGTAGAGGAAAACGGCATTACTTTGGGCTGTTCCATTATCTCTTGGAACAATAAGTTGAAGCATGGGTTAAGTTTCTTCGCCAAATCTTGTAATGTATTCTGCACGGTTTTAGGTGGAGCTGCAATTGATTTTGTAATCATAAAGTCTTGTAACTCAGTGACTAAATATTTTTGCAACCGTTGTAATAAGCCTTTTACCCCCGATACCGTATCATTATTGATCATAATTTTCATATTCTTGCGTGTTTCTTCAATGACTTCGCTCAACGTTCTCATATCCTCAGTCGTCGCCCTTACATACCTAGTCAACGTATCCTTCTTAATGTTCTTAATTCTGGCTTGGTACTGTTGGCTTACTTTTTGATTAATGTTGTTGATACATTCATTAATTTTGGCTGGAATGGTTTTGTCGTGAAATTCTTTAGCTTGTGTGACGAGTGAAGCCAGTGTGTTAAAGTTATCCGGCTGACCTGAAGTTTCAATTATAGCAGCAATCTCATTTTGGATTTTTTTCAAATCTTGAGGGATGTTATAAATGCTTCCTGCGCCGCTACCATCGAGCATCTTCCTTAAATCAGACAGCAATTTCCGCACGCCTCTGTTCTTATTTGGTGATTCAGCAATTGGCGTGCCCTGAAGCGTAAGAGAATCATTGATGGCTTTGGCGAAAGTATCAATAGCGGATGTGATAACAGTGAGCGCCGATTTAAGTTTGTTGGTGTTTATAGTTTCGAGACCTTTAGAATCGGTTATGTTTCCAAGTTTATCTTGCAGATCGGTTCTAATATCTTTGATTATATCCGGAAGTGAACCTGTGGGTTGCGTGATTGGATCGACAGGTTGAGAAATGTATTTTTTATAAGCATTAAGATTTTTGAGATCAATCTGATGCTTGAAGCCGTCTGGCAACTGCGTTTCGAGCGCTTGTGCCACTCCGCTAATTGCTTTGTCAAGTAGCTCCGCATGATTGGGCTTGCGGTTTTTAGTGGGTTGTCCAGTAGCCGTGTTGAGTTGACTGTGAAGTAGCGTAACCTTTCTATGAGCATCCGTAATCTTCGCTGCTATACTGCCTGGGTCTGCGGTGATTGGCCTCTTATTTAGGCTTAGCGAGTGTAGTTCGGCAGTCGCCCCTCGTGCTGCACCAACTAGCTGTTGGAGGACGTGGTCAACGGCCCATGTGAGATGTCCCTTGGGATCAGGGACAATGCCTACGCTAGTATATGTTCCAAACTTGGAGTCGATAGATCGCGCAATATCTTCTACGAACGCTCCATTTTTGCCTAGATCTTCCTTCAATTTCGCATCCAGCTTATCAGCAAATATATCGCATACTCGCTTGACAGCGTCGACATATGCCTCGATTTCGTCATCTGCGCGGCTGCTTAGATCCCTTATCTCGGCTTGCACCGCGCCAATTGTGCCATCTTCAATTTGTTGCATAATACGTTGCGCAACATTCTTGATAAACCCCTTATTGGTTAGTTCATCATCATCATATGGCGACGTGAATCTACCACCCTTACTATTAACTTCTTGCGCATAACTTTTAATCCACCCCTTGACTAGAATATTATTGTCCAAAATGACTTCCAACCACTTACTCAACACTTTGCTTTCAAACTTCCCTTTGTCAAACTCATTGGCATAATCCTTAAAAGCTTCTCGTATACCCTCCAAACCCATAGAAAATGATGTTCTCTCCCCTCGGATTTGTGCAACTTTAGTTCGGATATGTTCAAAAATGTCATACATGGTCGTGCTCTGCTCTCCAGTTGGTCGGCCGTTAAGCTCCTTTGGAAATTCTTTGGCAAGATCCTTCACCTTCTCCTTTATCTGGTTGACAGCCACCTTAATTGCTTCCTTCACCTGATTTAAATCCGTTCTAATCGCTTCGTCCATATCTTTAATCGTGTTCAACGCCGCGGCGATATGCGTGTATGTTGCCGTCTGAACAGCGTCTATGGCATCTCGAAGCTTAAATGCTTTCTCATACAATGCTTGGGATGCTTTCTGAATATCAATCTTCTTACTTCCTGACAATTCTCGACAAATTTCATCTACTTTCTTCATCGCGGTATCGACAACTTTAACCGCCATAGTGCTCCACCTTTCCAAATTATTCTGCACCTCCTCCAGCTTGGCTTTCACGGTCTTGATGGGTTGTTGGATATTAGTATCAAGCGCAATTCTCAAATCTTCAATACATATGGTTTTCCGTATATTCGCGTAATTAGTCACTTCATCTCTTAATTTTCCAAATTCGGTCTCTACAGTAATCTTCATTTCGCCCAACTCCACCTGATCCGAACTTGCAGTCTTTTTCACATTGTCAATCTGTAATTTAATTCTGTCAAAATAGCAACACAACTGTGTCTTGAGATCCGCATCTAGTTTGTCAATCGCCGTTTCAGTTGCACTTAATCTATTTGACAAATCCTTGGTAGCCGTCTTATACCAGACCTTGACGGCATCATCAAATCCATTGCGAGATAAACTTTCAACCTGCGAAATAATACTCTGAATTGTATCTTCAAGTTGTTTTAACGTTCCCCTATTGCTAATAACATTCCCAGTCATCTCCCTTACTTCACCTTCATACCCCTCCAACCACCCCCTCACCGCGTCGACAGACGCCGCAAGCCCAGTACGCCCGGAGCCAATATTATCTTCTAATTTCTTAATAACTGTATTAATGTCTTTACTCTTATCTGTATCATAAGTTGTCACTTCATTTTCGTTTTTCACCGCACTGAGAACACCACTCAAAAATCCCATCACCCCGTCACACAGCCTATCCAAGTCGGAGTACACAATCCCCTGGCCAGTGTAGCCTTTGGAGTCAGAGTCGAAGCCGAGGAAGGTTTCGAGGCCGGAACAAAGGTTATTAAGGATGTTAGTAGAGTTGTTATTTAAGGTATTTTCAAGGTTCAAAATTTTACCAAATTTCTTGCCAAGCTCCCTAGGCGGCACATGGTCAAGGCAGTGGCAAGAGGTGGAAAAGGGAAGAGAAGAGTGACAAGGCACAAGTTATTGCTATGGTTTATAGAGGTCATAGCGATATTATGGCGAGGTGATTAGAGCGATGTAGAGTGGATAAAAAGACGATGTAGAGTGGGTTAGGGTGCGATGTAGGGTGGATAAAGGGGCGATGTAGAGTGGATAAAGGAGCGATGTAGAGTGCGTTAGGGAGCGATGTGGAGTGGGTTAGGGAGCGATGTAGAGTGGGTTAAGGGGCGATGTAGAGTGGATAAAGGAGCGATGAAGAGTGGGTTAAGGGGTGATGTGGAGTGGGTAAAGGGGCGATGTGGAGTGGGTAAAGGGGCGATGTAGAGTGGGTTAAGGGGCGATGTAGAGTGGGTTAGGGAGCGATGTAGAGTGGGTAAAGGGGCGATGTAAGGTGGGTAAAGGGGCGATGTAGAGTGGGTTAGGGAGCGATGTGGAGTGGGTTAAGGGGCGATGTAGAGTGGGTTAAGGGGCGATGTGGAGTGGGTTAAGGGGCGATGTAGAGTGGGTTAATAGGCGGTGTAGAGTGGGTTAAGGGGCGATGTAGAGTAGATTAGGGAGCGATGTAGAGTGGGTTAGGGAGCGATGTAGAGTGGATTAAGGGAGCGATGTGGAGTGGATAAGGGAGCGATGTAGAGTGGATTAAGGGGCGATGCAGAGTGGATAAAGGAGCGATGAGGGGTGGATAAAGGGGCGATGTGGAGTGGATTAGGGAGCGATGTAGAGTGGTTAAAGGGGCGATGTAGAGTGGTTAAAGGGGCGATGTAGAGTGGATAACGGGGCGATGTAGAGTGGGTAAAGGGGCGATGTGGAGTGGGTAAAGGGGCGATGTAGAGTGGACTAAGGAGCGATGTAGAGTGGGTAAAGGAGCGATGTAGAGTGGATGATAATCACCATTTAGGTCACCATGTCATCGTTGCCGTGACCATGTCATCGCTGCCGTGACCAGCACCTTGGTCAGCACTTTGGTCAGCACCTTGGTCAGCACTTTGGTCAGCACCTTGGTCAGCACGTTGGTCAGCACCTTGGTCAGCACGTTGGTCAACACGTTGGTCACCACGTTGGCCAACACATTGGTCAACACTTTGGTCAGCACTTTGGTCACCACTTTAGTTAACTACTACACAATCACATACAACGATTAATGAATGATACAACAGATTAAAGCACAATTCATAAGTTAGGTGAGTAGGTGATGTGCTAGGTGAGTGTAGGATGTAACAACGTGAGTACGATTATGGTTGCAGATAAAACACCCTGTTAAGCTTGTTAACACGTCCAGCAGCGAGCAGTGATTGGGCAGCTATGCGATGTGATGAGGGACTATGTAAATGCGATTTGATGTGGAGGATGTCTAGGCGGATGACCATGATGTGGAGGAGGTACAAAAAGGAGAGGAGCCAGAGCGCTACATTGAGCCAGATGAAGGGAGCGCGGATGGCAAAAATGTATTCCGGAATAAGCTTATTCACGAGTTTGAAGAGTAAATTATCTTCCTTCACAACTGTTTTCAATGCCTCACAGAAATCGTGACATGTACGCTGCTTGCCAACACCGCTCACGCCGCTTAGGTCATTCGGACTCCCGAATGTGAAACCATATCTGTATAGTGCCGGATGAGTATCGGGACACTTTACAATGGATTTGCACTCGCTATCATGATTGACTCCGTGGGCGCCTGGATTTCTCTTAGTTCCGCAAGCATCGCCGCACTTACTGATACGGCATTTAGGTTTCTCACCGCCGCATCTAGCGTCACATTCGTCATATAATTTCTTTAGTAAATCATAGAATGTCTCAGTGATGTAGACGACCCAGGACAGATAAGTGTCAGCGTGCTTATCGACAAATATGTTGCGCATATTGAGATACAGAGGTTGTAGGTATCGACCGCACGGCAAGCAAGGAGCGTCTTTAGGATTGCAGGATGAAAGTGCAAATAGGTCACCTTTGAGATGGGTACTCACCGGTCTACTTGATGCTATTACGTCGGCATTTTCATGATTACTGCTCTTTTGAATCGATGTAACGTCCAGCTCCGTAGTGGGAATTCCAAAGTTAGCTTTCTGGACAGCCACTTTGAAGGCAACGCCTTTGTGCTTGTTATCAAAATTGGAAAGGAATTGGTGGTAGAAGGCAAACATGTCTCCAAGCGTCTGAGGTGGCCGGCGGAGTAGGCATGTTAAGAGACTGCATAATTTGCTTAGAGGCTTATCTGAATCACCGCAGAGATCGTGAAACGCCCGTTTGATGTACGCACCTGTTTGAGTGTGCGATGCCAGTATACCGATGTCTGTAAAACCCATGGGAGTGAGACACGGTTTGCCAAAGTGGTTACCTACTGAGCACTTGACTCCGCATCCCACCTTGGTAAGGTGATGAGGGAGGAATTTTTGTAAACCGTCTTCAAGGTAGGACTGAAGCGGGGACTTGACACCGCACACAGGGTGCTGGTTGCACTTTTGGCTACCAGTTTGGTTGGCATTTTGGTTAGTCTTTTGGTCAGCTATTTGCTTACGTGTTTGGTCACAGTTTTGGTTCGCACATTGATCTTCATTACAGATCCATGACGATCCACCGACGTGCCGACCATAGTGGCAGTCCTCCCAACCACCGCTCTTAGTGCCGTTGTAGCACTGTTTTTGGAGGAAATGACTTTGTTGGTATACTCGAAACGATACATCAGCAAGCATATCGAAGCACGCGTTAGGACTGCTACCATAGTCTAGATTATCTTCATTAGTGTTGAAGTCAACGGCGTACCGGCCGCCTGCGTGGCCATTGCCTAGGATAGCAACCAACGTGTTCTTGGCCTGGAAGCAAACTTGATAAAGTATGGATGCTGAGTCTGTGTATTTGACAGTGCTAGGGTAGGCCTCAAGTTTTAGTCGATCGCGATCAATTTCAGAATAATCTTTCCCTTCGTCTTCCTTGAGCTTGGGGAACAACTCCTTGAAGCACTTGAATAGTGGATATAGCACTGGGTTGTACCACAGCCCTGCTAGCCATTGAAGCATCTGGTACACGTTCAGCGGCGCCTTCGGCTTCTCGATGTGTTTGTAGTTACATACCTTGTAGTATGTGCCAAGGTGGCTGACAAGCTGCCAAAGTGGACCGTCCGGCTTGTCGGCTTCATCGTAAATTCCCTTGCTATTCGGCGGTTGCGTACTCTTCTTTGTCATGTATTCGATGATTTTTGCGCCCGTTACGTTCCTGTTCAACTCCCCGTTTTGGGTGTCCTTGTCAGCGGGAATGCTGAAGCCACGTGACTGCAACCATGAGCCAAGTTGGTTTTTTGTTTTTTGCCCATTTTTATGATCCATCTCTAAACAAATATTACTTTTACTGTAGCCACCTGTAGTACTACAATATTTCCTTAATCTTCCAAATCCATCGTTAAGTATCTCCACTATCGTCAGGCAGACCTTGGCGCAGTTGCGGCCCTCAGGGGTTAAAACAGTTTTGGGAGTTTCTGGTTTTTCGGCAGCATCTTTAGGTTTAGAATCATCTGGAACAACCCAGTCATCAGAACGTTTCACCCCCGAGTACCTACTCACGTACGCGAGGCCGAGTTGCTGGGCGAAGTTGGAGAGGCCGGACTTGAGGGGGGCGAGGAGGGGGGAGGGGGAGGTGAAGGTGGGAGAGAGGGAGGTGACAAGAGAGTTGAGGGAGGCGAGTAAATCATCAAAATGATGGTCAAAAAGGTACTGCCGAGTTGAATCGCCATTTTGTTTAAGGTAGTGAAGAAGGGCATCAAATGCGTCCTTGAGATGTCTCACCTTCTCGGACTGGTCGGTGGGCAGGCGTTTATGAGGATCGCCAGACGAAGTGGACACTTGATATTCGGTGTATTCGAGAACCGAGTCGACAATTTTCCTGAAGTGTGAAGACATGCCAGTGAAATCCTCTTTAGTTGGTACGGCCTTCAATTTCACGGGAGTCACAAATTCGCTAATTTGTTCAAAGTCGCTTTTATTAGTATGCATTTTCCTTATCAATCCCATCACACCTGTAATTTTTGCAGATCTGATGATCTTCTCAATCTCCTCTTTCTGCCCCTCGACGAGCGTCTTGAGCGCAGCCAGGTCGGCTTTGTGGGCGTCTGAAAATAGAGTGCGGACTTGGTTGGTGATCATGGTGAAGGTAGATTGGACTTTATGATGGAGAGTTTTTTTCATCTGAGATACACCGCCACGAGCATTTTCATGGACCTCATGTAACAATGTTTGAAAAGTTTCAATGGTTTTGTCTAACTCTAATGATGCGGTGGTCACGCTCGGCTCTACATACTTAGCCATTATGGTTCTTATGGCACTTACTTCATTGTTCAACGCATCGATGTTTTTCATCGCGGCTTGCCTAGCAATGGCAACTTTTTGGGGGAGAGTTTCTAGATGCTCGACAGTATGTTCGAGAGCGCTAACACCTGAGGCATACTTTCTGTGTTCTTCGTCATAACTATTAAGTTGATGAGTATTAATTTCATCTTTGTCCTGTTGCATGGCGCGCTTAACAGTTGTTTCAATGGCTGTTATTGAAGTCTGAAGGTTACTCTTTTCCGTAGTGTTGGCATTGTAATTCGTCATGATATCATCGAACATGATCTTAGAATCCGGGCCAATCTTGCCATTCAGTATATTTTCAATGGTACTTTTAACACCGTCACCAACATTAACCGTGTTTGATCCGGCGACGTAGGTGGAGGAGGTTGTGTCTTGACGGGATTTATGAAAATCATTCTGAAGCTGGTCAATACTTGTTTTTACCGTGTCCAAAGCCTTTTGCATCTGCTTGCCATGTTTTTGCTCTGATCCATCGAGGTCTAATTGTTCTTTTATTGAATTGATCTTTTTTATTGCCTCATCCACGCTTTCCTGTATATTAGAATCCTGTAAAACGGCCTTAATTTCCTCGCCGATTTGTTTGGCTATAAGAGACACCTGTAGCAAAGTGGTTCGTATTGCCCATGTGAGATAGCCTTTATACGTTTGGTAATCACTATTACTAGTGAACGAAGAAACACCCAGGTCCCCCTCAATCTTCGTAATTATTAATTCGGCTTTATTAGACTCAGTAGTGTCAATTTGCTTAGCAACGTTCTGAAACATTTCACTAATTTCCTGTAAAATATCTTCCATTTTACTGCCATCGCCTGATGGCCCAGCAACCGATATGTTTTTCAACTCGTACATAAGCTTAGTTCTGATGGCTTCTTTCACACTTTCTGCACCGCTCTGGCGGCCGTTATACTGAGGATTGAAACTTCTACCATGAGTCGTTTCGTTAAACCGGAGATACGAACTGATATAATTATTCACGGCCGCATTATCTGTCAGAACCCTATTAAGCCACGTGTCGATTGTCCCTTTATCTTGCTTCAACTTTAATCCCAAGCCTTTAGCATACTCCCTGACTTTGTCGAGAAGTCCGCCAAGGTGGCCGCTGTTTTTGCCTGCTTTTTTTTCATACATTTCCGACAGGCGCCGATTCGTCTGAGCTCTGAGTATATTCCAATTAAAATCTATACTTTTCCTGGCTTCATCGTTGAATGGCTTGCCAATATCCCCGACATGTCCCTTTATTTCCTTAACTTTTTCGCTTACCGCATTGATATATCCCTTCACATACTCCTTCATCGCACCATCGATTTTATTTTTCAACGATTTCAAATCGTCTTCTATGTTTTTCTTCAACCCAATCACTGCGCTCTTAATTCGTTGAATTAGTCCATCGCTTCCACTTCCATTCACAGCGCCTGCCACTGTTTTTTTTACGTTTATCAACTCCATTTCCAATTCTTTCCTCATCCCCTGGGCAGCCTTTTTTATATCATCTATCTCCTTATGGAGCCGGGATCTTTCTGCTGCCGTTTGAATACCAGGCGCCGCTTTTATCTTTGCCATTTCGAGATCTAAAATCTCAAACTTGCGCTCAAGCTCAGCTTTATAATGCTCATTGATGCGATTCTCGAGTGTCTGTATTTCCTGCTGGGCTCCTGAAATGAGATTTTGTATATGTTCGATGTGGCCGTCTTTGGTCTTCTTTAGAGCTGTAACACGTTGATCAATGTTGTAAAACTCCGAGTGTAGTCTATCTTTCACGCACTCACATTGTGTATCAATTTTCTTTACAATCTCTTTTTCCTCAGCCTCCAAACTCTCATCAACTCTACGAGCGTAATCCATTACATCGCCACTTTTTGCCGACTCCTTCAACATTTTTACAGACCTTTTAACGGTATCCACTTTATGCATAACTTTTTCTTTTAACGCTTTATCAAGCTTACTTATTTTTTCTTCTTCAATTTTAGTGACGTCGAAGTCAATGTTACCGATTACCTCCGACCAAGCAGACAACTGATCAGTGAGGGAAGAGTTTTCGTTAATTTTATTTTTGTAATTACCGTTTAGATTGTTAATTAACCAGGTTAATTCATCTGTTACTTTTTTGGTTTTATCATTTATCTCCCTCTCATACCCCTCCAACCATTCCCTCACCGCGCCGACAGACACCGCAAGCCCAGTACGCCCGGAGCCAATTTTACTATCTACAAGTTTTAGTACACTTTCAAGTCTATTATTGTTATCACTGATGTAACTATCATAAGTTGTCACTTCATTTTCGTTTTTCACCGCATCAAGAACACCATACAAGAACGCCATCACTGCATCACACAGCCTGTCAAGGTCGGAGTACACAATCCCCTGGCCAGTGTAGCCTTTGGAAGCAGAGTTGAAGCCGAGGAAAGTTTCGAGGCCGGTGCACAGGTTATTAAGGATGTTAGTAGGGTTGTTATTTAAGGTAATTTTAAGGTTCAAAATTTAGTCAAATTTCTTGTGAAGCTCCCTAGGAGGCACATGGTCAGGGCAGTGGCAAGAGGTGGAAGAGGGGGAGTGAAGGGTGACAAGGCACAAGTTATTAGGATGGTTTATAGAGGTCATAGCGTTAATATGGCGAAGTAATTCAAGGGATGTGGAGTGGATAAAGGGGCGATGTAGGGTGGATAAGGGGCGATGTAGAGTGGGTTAGGGAGCGATGTAGAGTGGATAAAGGGGCGATGTAGAGTGGGTTAAGGGGCGGTGTAGAGTGGGTTAAGGAGCGATGTAGAGTGGGTTAGGGAGCGATGTAGAGTGGGTTAGGGAGCGATGTAAGGCAGGTTAGGGAGCGATGTGGAGTGGGTTAAGGGGCGATGAAGAGTGGGTAAAGGGGCGATGTAGAGTGGGTAAAGGGGCGATGTGGAGTGGATAAAGCGGCGATGTAGAGTGGATAAAGGGGCGATGCAGAGTGGATAAAGCGGCGATGTAGAGTGGATAAAGGGGCGATGTAGAGTGGGTAAAGGGGCGATGTAGAGTGGGTTAGGGAGCGATGTAGAGTGGGTAAGGAGCGATGTAGAGTGGATAAAGGGGCGATGTAGAGTGGATAAAGGGGCGATGTAGAGTGGGTTAAGGGGCGATGCAGAGTGGATAAAGCGGCGATGTAGAGTGGATAAAGGGGCGATGTAGAGTGGATAAGGGGCGATGTAG
>NW_012237242.1:0-12477 GCF_000981445.1 Babesia bigemina
GAGGTTAACAGGATCCTTGCCAAGCATCTTCCCATATCGTCCAGGTAATTGGTAATACCGGTCTTCGAGTCACTTGATTTCGGCGTAGGTTTGTCACTGTCAACCAGCCCGGCGATTTCTTTGAGTTTGGTGGTGATTGATTCGAAGGGGGATTTGAAAGTTTCGTCGCTATCAATTTCTGTTCCGAGGGTCCCATTGTTAAGCTTGGTCGTCACATTTGTCTTAATCTCACCGATCGCCGCGGGGAGGGAGCCTTCCTCGGTGGTGCCGGTTAGTTGTTCAGATTTCATCGGTTGAGAGACGTGACGTTTGTAACCTTCGAACTTTTTTGACTCCTCCGTGAGTGTGACAGTACTTTTACTTCTGTCACTACTCCCGATCTCCGTGTCGAGCGTCTCCGTAACCTTGTTGATCGCAGCGTCTACGGCGGCGGCGTAGTTGGTGCCGGCGGCATGGGTACCTAGTTTAAGCACTTTTTCGAGTTTTTCGTAAAAGTCATTGGCCGTATTCAATGACCCCTGCACCATTGAGGCAATGTTAGGACTGGGATTGCTAAGCAGCAATGTTTTAAGTTCGTTCGCAACTTGCTTGGCCATGCCGACAAGCTGATGAAGGATGCCGTCAACAGCATTGTAGAGGTCGGTTTTGTAATGATACGTTTGTTTGTCCTCATATACCAACTCCGTATCGTGTTCAATCTTCCGAATTATTTCATCTCCCTTGATATCGCCGATTTTTATTTTGTTCTCAAGTTTCTTAGCCAACTCATCAAGACAAGAGGCCACATTTGTGAGATTTTCTTTTAAATCGGTAACATTTTTCTTCACATGTGAGGCGCATTGCTTAATATCCTGCGTAAGCTTCGGCTTGATGTGATCGAAAATTATTTTCTTGACTTTATCCTGCGCCTCCTTTTGCTGTTTAATTTTATAGTAACCGTACGTTTGGTTATATGTAACGTATTTTGTGAGAGACCCATCGACAGCTCCTAATACATTCAACACACTGCTCTCCATCCACCCATGTACTGTATTTTCAATATTGGAATCGGTAAATTTATTAACATAGTCGCTTACTTTTTTTGTAACTCCTTGGAGTCCGGATAATCTTCCTGTTTCTCCAGTATTTCCCCTGATGCTGCCAACTTGACCTTTTACATGCTTTAATACATTCTCGATGCCTTGATTATTTTTTCCTGCGCCTGTTCTCCCGAAGACAGTCTCGTACAGCTCCCCTATCTTATTTTTAATCCCCGTCACCTGCCTACTAACAGCATCCTTCACCTTGTACAAATCCCCTTTAAGCGCAGCGTCCATAGATTTCACCTGCGCAAGCGCTCTTTGCACCCATGTACCTATCTGATTTTTAAGTTGTTTCGCCGCCTCACGAAGTTTATCAGCCTTATCTTTCATATCGCTTGCTAACCCATAAATTTTAGTTTTATCGACATTATTTGTAGTCTCAACCATCCCACCAATCTGCGTACACTTCTCCTTCGCCAGTTTCACAGCCTCCGTGCCCGCAGCATTCCACTTAGTCAACTCTACAATTCTAGTATCAAGACCGTCGCTAATTGTTTGCACTTTTTCCTCAATTTTTTTCTTATCATTAGTCTCCCCCACTGCTGGTTCATTAACCTGTTTCAAAATTATGTCAACCTCTTTATCTGCCTCGTTAATTAACTTTCTAGCATCTTCGAGCCACGTATACAACTCTTTAACATAACCCAGCAGTTTTTTCTCGATACCCTTTAACTTATCCAAAATCTTCTGCACCCTCTCACTCAACTTTTTAATCAACTCCTTCATTTGCGCATCAATTCTACAGTCCACGTTCACTTTCAAACTGCTCAACGTCTTCTTAATTTTATCTTCCGTTGCCTCTAAATCCTTACTCTCTTTACTAGACAACTCTTTAAGACGCTTACTCTCATGCTGCATATTCTTACGCACGTTCTCAATTGTATCACGCAATTTGGGATTTAAGTCTTTTATTGCATTTTTTGTTGCATCTGTTTTTGTTTTAATGTCAACAGCTCTAATAAATTCTTTTGCAAATTTTTGACACTGCTCCACCAAGGACATTGCCTTCTCGACACTCTCTTGGGTGGATGCCGTAGGCCTTTTTGGATCTATGTTATTTGGCAAGTTAGTTTGTAACTCTTCTTTTTTATAGTTTTTCATGTCCCTCTGAAGTTTTTTAATTGCCGTTTTAACAAGGTCATTGGATGTTTTTACATTACCATTATACCTCCCCACCCCTGCGACCACACTTCCAATCGCTTCATTAAAACCTTTTTTACCGGCGTGTTTATTTTTGTTAAGAGTGTCAATTGCAACATCTAAAGTATCTTTATGTTGCCCTAAATGGTCTTTGATGTTGCTGAGAACACCACTCAAAAATCCCATCACCGCATCACACAGCCTGTCAAGGTCAGAGTACACAATCCCCTGGCCATCGTAGCCTTTGGAAGTAGAGTTGAAGCCGAGGAAAGTTTCGAGGCCGTCACACAGATTATTAAGCAATTCATTTGGATTATTTTTGTTGCTTTCACTTGCATTTTTAAGGCTCTCAAGTTTCTCTATCTGCTGAGTGATGTCATGACAATTCGAAGGATCTTGACAATCAAGATTATGCGAAACATTTTTTGAGTTTTTACACTTATTTTGCCGTTCAGTAAGGATGTCTATAGCCTTCACAACGGCTTGCTTAACACTCTCACTTTGACCAACAAATCCGCCAAGTTGACCAGCAAGGTGGCCAAGGCTAACAAGCTTGGACTCAATGTCCTGCAAAGCTTTTTTAGTAGCATCGCCAGTAGGAGAATGGTCGGCATCAGCAAATTCTTATAGTGGTTTACAGAGGTCATAGCGGTATTATGGCGAGGTAATTCGAGGGATTTGGAGTTTAGGTGAACATGATGGGACATGGCAGTGGCAAGAGGTGGAAGAGGGGAAGTGAAGGGTGACAAGGCACAAGTTATTATTGTGGTTTAAAGAGGTCATAGCGGTATTATGGCGAGGTAATTCAAAAGATGTGGAGTGGATAAAGGGACGATGTAGAGTGGGTAGAGGAGCGATGTAGAGTGGGTAAAGGGGCGATGTAGAGTGGGTAAAGGGGCGATGTAGAGTGGGTAAGGGGCGATGTAGAGTGGATAAAGGGGCGATGTAGAGTGGGATAGGGAGCGATGTAGAGTGGATAAAGGGGCGATGTAGAGTGGATTATAATCACTACTCTGGTAACCATGTCATCGCTGCCGAGACCATGTCATCGCTGCCGTAACCATGTCATCGCTGCCGTGACCTTGTCATCGCTGCCGTGACCATGTCATCGCTGCCGTGACCATCAACTTGGTCAGGTGCTTGGTCATGGCATTGGTTAGCACTTTGGTCAGCACATTGGTCACCACATTGGTCAGCACATTGGTCAACACTTTGGTCAACACGTTGGTCAACACTTTGGGCAGCACTTTGGTCGACAATTTGGGCAGCACATTGGTCACCACGTTGGTCACCACGTTAGTCGTGGCATTGGTCAGGTGCTTGGTCACCACTCTGGTCATGGCATTGGTCAGCACATTGGTCACCACGTTGGTCACCACGTTAGTCGTGGCATTGGTCAGCAGCTTGGTCACCACTTTGGTCATGGCATTGGTCACCACCTTGGTCACCACGTTGGTCAGCACCTTGGTCACCACGTTGGTCGTGGCATTGGTCAGCACGTTGGTCAGCACGTTGGTCATGGCATTGGTTAGGTGCTAGGTCACCACTTTGGTCATGGCATTGGGCAGCATCTTGGTCATGGCCTTGGTCAGCACGTTGGTCGTGCCATTGGTCAACACTTTGGTCATGGCATTGGTCAGCACTTTGGTCAGCACATTGGTCAAAACGTTGGTCACCACGTTGGTTATGGCATTGGTCAGTTGCTAGGTCACCACTGTTATCGCTGCTGTGTCACTGTCATCTCTGCTGTAACCATTAACTTGGTCAGGTGCTTGGTCATCAACGCGGTCATTACGTTGTCTAGACATTAGATGTCAGTTGGCAGTTAGGTGATCAGTGGGATTTGGATTACGATGTTTGCGCTTACAAATTGCTGAGATCAGCTGTAGAACGCGATGCAGAGGGGTATCTTGCGTACGAGGAACTCGCGGATGTTGCGGCCTACCGGGAAGCGGAAGATGCACAGGTCGAGCAGGATGATGGCGACGATGATGGCAACGATGACGGCGGCGATGGCTTGGGGGTCAGGGGGGGAAGTAGCCATCTCACTGCTCATGTCATTGATCATCAACGCAATCATTACTCTGTCTATAACATTAGATGTCAGTTGGCAGTCAGGTGATCAGTGGGATTTGGATTACGATGTTAGCGCCAACAAATTGCTGATCTCAGCTGTAAAACGCGATGCAGAAGGGTATCTTGCGGACGAGGAAATCGCGGATGTTGCGGCCCACCGGGAAGCGGAAGATGCACAGGTCGAGCAGGATGATGGCGACGATGATGGCAACGATGACGGCGGCGATGGCGGAGTAGGGAGAAAGTGGTCACCTCACTGCTCATCTGATTTGTCATCAACGCAATCATTACTGTCTACAACATTAGATGTCAGTTGGCATTTAGGTTATTGTGATCAGCTGCGCAGCAGATACCGCATCCTGTGGAAGGGCCGGATGCGGAAGTATATCATGACGCTGATGACGACGATGATGAGGGCGACGGCGGCGATGATGATGGGAAGGACGGGGGAGGAGGAAGTGGAGGAATCGGCAAGCTGTGCACTGTACTGCGTGGCGGCAGGGCGTGAACGTTTCCTGTCACAACATGTACATTGACATCTATCGGTGTTACACGTGGTATCTCGAGTGCCGCAGTCCGAAGGATGGCATTTCTTCTGCTGTCTGAGTTGCCTGTTAGACTGCATACATGATATGCACTTTCTAGAACTACCACATCTTGTACAACACCATGGACAGCAATAACACACGTCGAACTGTTTACATCTCCTACCTGGACAATCACAGTCCCATTCTCCAGACATCTTCCCCTCCCGCTCCCAGTCCCCTCAACCTGCAGACATGTCAATCACCTGAGCAACGCACTCACCAACTGCAACACTACCACTGCCGCTCCCACTCCCCTCAACCTGCTGACATATCAATCACCCAGCAACGCACTCACCAACTGCAACACGTACCACTGCCGCTCCCAGTCCCCTCACCCTGCGAACATGTCAATCACCTAGCAACGCACTCACCAACTGCAACACGTGCCACTGCCGCTCCCAGTACCCTCAACCTGCGAACATATCAATCACCTATGCAAGCACTCACCAACTGCAACACGTACCACTGCCGCTCCCAGTCCCCTCACCCTGCGAACATGTCAATCACCTAGCAACGCACTCACCAACTGCAACACGTGCCACTGCCGCTCCCAGTACCCTCAACCTGCAAACTTATCAATCACTCGAGCAGCACTCACCAACTGCAACACGTACCACTGCCGCTCACCAACTACAACATGACTTACTTAACCCTCACCCCTGTATCCCCCAGCCCGGGCCACCGACACCCACGCTGCCCGGGATACCACAGATGCCCTGACGCGACGCATGTGATCGGCAACAACTGTCACTTCAAATTATTCACTATTCGCAACGCCATGAAAATTGCAGCGAACCCCGTGCGCTCAACTCCCACAGTGCAGCAGCACCGTGCTACGAGCCGCGGTATCGGCGCCATGCTGGCGGAGCGTGTCGGCTACGTGCCTAAATGTGATATTAACAATCGCTACATCGCCGCCAATATATGCTACCTAACCAGGCCAACGCCGATTACGCCACCCCGCCAGTGACTCGCAACACACGACTTAGTTCACCCGCCGCGGCCCTCACGGCCGCCTACGTTAGCGACCAATCACCCAGCCTCACGTGACACCGACTCAATAGGCAACGCGGACGCCTCTCACAGTCATCGCACAACTCAACGCAACAACACACCGACGTGCTACAACACCCACCAAATTACGGTTCATCCGCCAGCTTAGCACTTTGCCTGGTTGCTAGCTCAGCACTTTGCCTGTGTGTTTGCTGAGCACTTTGCCTAGTTGCTATCTTAGCACTTTGCCTGGGTGCTAGGTCAACACTTTGCATGGGTGCTTGCTTAGCACTTAGCCTGGGTGCTAGCTTACCACATTGCCTGGGTGTTTGCTGAGCACATTGCCTGGGTGCTAGGTCAACACGTTGCATTGTCGTTCACTCATCACATAATCTAAACGCTATCCAGTTCACAAGTTACCCCTTTAGTAATTCGAGACATTAGACTACGTTTGTCGGTTAGGTGAGTAGGTGATGCTAGGTGAGTGTAGATAGTAAACACGTGAGTACGATTACGGTTGCAGGTAAAACACCCTGTTAAGCTTGTTAACACGTCCAGCAGCAAGGAGTGATTGAGCAGCGATGCGATGTGATGAGGGAGAGTGCAAATGCGATTTGATGTGGAGGAGGTCTAGGCGGATGACCATGATGTGGAGCAGGTACAGGACAGAGAGGAGCCAGAGGGCTAGGACAAGGTAGGAGAATGGTTCACGGATTCTCCACAAGAACATGTCGCACTCTCGGAACAACGTTTTGAAATACGTTGACCGCAGTACGTTGTACAACTGCTCCATGAAATTGGTACACGTCTTCTTGCCATCCTTCGCGTTCAAAGCTGCTGGAGCACCAAACGTAAAACCGTACTTATACAACGTAGGCATAGCACCCTTGCACTCTACGATACTGTAGCAGTGGCAATTCGGCGCTTTTGTTTTGTCGTTAACGAGACCATGTTGACCACGCCTACAAGTGTCCGCACGCAGACAGGTACGACATCCCCAATCTTGGCAGTAGATGTCCCTGAACGAGTTGTACAGGGAATTGAGATAATTCCAGAACGTCCATGGCAAATACACTGCCCATGACAAGTACGTCTTACATTGCGTCTTGGCAAGGTAAGTGTATTGATCGGCGCATAAGGCATACAGGTACGGGGCGCAGTAGACATTTTGGCCAGAACATGCGGTGGACATTGCGAGACTACAGAGGTCACCTTTTTTGACTTCATTTTCACTGCCGTCAGCAAGTTTAGTAGTATGTTTTGTTGCGTGGTTACCACTCTGGCTGCTACCATAAGCATCACTCAGCGCGTTGGTCAGCTGGCTGGCATCATCGTAGAGGGCAATAGAACGGTCGGTGATAGCGTTATCAATACCTGTTCTTATTAGATGTTTGCCATGGTCATCCCACTTCTTAACAAGCGATAAAGCGAAGCCGAAGTGCTCTGGCAGCGTTGATGGAGGCTTTGAAACGAGGCTGAAGAGGCATGATGCGACATGTCTGCCGAAGAATTTACTTACAACTTCACACAGATCGCTGCCTGTCTTTGTAGAACCAGAGAAACTACGGAAGCCTAGAGGTGTCAAACAGGGCATTCCTGGTTTACCACTAGGACACGTAGCACATTTATAGCCACAACCAATGGAACCAACTTGGTGTGGCAGGCAACCAAGCAAGCTGTCACCAAGGTAGCACATTAATGGCGACGTAGGTTGGCAATTTGGTTGGTAGTTTGGTTGGCACTCTGCCTGGCACTTTGCTTTGTTCTTTGATTCTTTGCTACAATGCGATTTGGTCGTGGGTATATCTTTGCCGTAGCGACAGTCTGCCCAGCCCATGTCAGATGCGCCGAAGCTACACTGGCTGTGCAGGAATGACAAAACAGGGAACAAACGGCGAAGGATGTCTAGGATGGTATGCAAGCAGTCATCGCCTTTCTGAGGGTAGTAGAGGCCAAGTGAATTGTTGGAGTAGTCACAGGTATACGTCGTCTGTTCGTCACCTGTGCCGAGGATGGTGGTCAGCAGCTCATGGGAGTTGGTGCACAGGTCATTCATCGACTTCATCATTTCTCCGTACGTGATTTTCTGTGGGTACGCTTCTATGTAGTAGGATGACTTGTCGACGTATTCGACTTCAAAGTCGTCCTGCCCGTCTAGCACCTGTTTTTTGGGCTTAACAAGTAGGTCTGTGAAACCGTCATCTTTCAACGCTTGATAGGCTCTGTTGTACGAAAGACCTGTAAACCATACCAACATTTCGTATATACTGCAAGGCGTTTTAGGTTTAGCGTGAATTACGAAGTGACCGACCTCATTATATTGTTGGATGTGTTTGAAGAAGCACGCGAGTACTGCGATGACATTAACGTCTTTCTTTACTGCAATTGCTTTTTCTTCTTCTGATTTCTTTTTATCATCGTCCTTACACTTTTGAAGATGCTCGTTATCTTGGCTGCCTGTGATTGCGCCAATGAGATTTTTGATAATATGCTGACCCATCATCTCACCCGTATTACGCAACTCCCCGTCCTGCTTGGAGTGATCAGTGGCAACAATATAGCCGTTCCGCTTAAGATAACCGCCTAAACTACTAATGGCATTAATTTGTTTGCCGTACCAGGCGTTACTGCATTTGTCTTTCAATTCGTCGAAAGCATCATGGACCATCTCCAGTACGGTTATACCTACTTTCGCGCAATTTCTGCCATCTACTGTTAATTTCGCTCCAACGCCTGGGCCGCGACTTACCTCCCAAGTAATGTCGTCAGCTCCCGAGTATTTATTAAAATAGGTTTTGTCTAACTCATTTGCCAGCTCTGTCAAACCGCTTTTAAGAGCGTCTAGGATGGGACAGGAAGTAGTGCCAAAGTATCGAGGATTGACTTCTGCAAGCGATGTTCTGCATTTATGGAGAAGATTGACAAAATTGTGATCGAAGGTGTAACCTCCGTTGATGTTATCTTTGATGTGGGTAAATAGCTTGTAGAGCGCATTTCTAATTTCATCAATACCATTTTGATGCGCGATTTTGGCTCCACTCTGTGATTGTAATGTACGTCCAATATCGGTCCACACGTATGTGACAATTGAATCGAAGTATGTTCTTGCGACGGGTGCTAGAACTATAATCCCATTCTTATCTTTCAATGCATTGAGGGTATTAGTATTCGAATTTTTTGAAGTGGCCCGAACACCGCTAAACGTCTTTAGGAAGCCTTTGATTCCTGTCGTCGAATCCGTGTCAATGATTTTTGACACTCTTTCAATTTTTTTAGACACTTTAGTTTTCATTTCGTTATACATTCCATAGATTTTGTTGTAATATTGAGCTTTAGCTTCTCTTTGAATTGCTTCTGTTTTCACTTTGACCTGATCCCCAACGTATTTATGTATGTCGGAAATGCATTCCATAGCCTCCTTTTTGATAATGGTATCATTAAAGTTTCTGGCCGCAACAAGAATGCTTTTGAAGTCGCCCTGTCGATTGTTTTCTAGTATATTTACAATGTCGTTTCTAATCTTCGTTAGACCATGGATCTTAACGTCTTTGGTCCTAATGGAGAGGGTAATGATATCGCTTTTTTCGATCATATTGCTGAGCGCATTCAAAATCTGCTTCATGCCATCCTTTCCGTGAACTGGCGTAACTGACGTTTTGTCTGTTAACTTCTTAACTTCATTGATGAATACAGTGAAACTGCTATTGATTTTGGAAAACGCGTCGTCCAGCCTTTCGACGCTACTATATTTAAGACTGACATCCACAGCATCCATTACCTCCCTTTCGATTTCCCCAATCGCATTTGGCAAAATTCCCTCGTCAGTAACGCCTTTGAACTTGCCGGCTGTAGCGGCAGTCATATTTACGCAGCCAAGGTAACGGTTGAATTTATCCTTGTCAAGCTGGACTTTGGCTTCTACGCCCACACCAAGGTGAAGATTTTGCGGATCATTTATGCCAATCTCTGCGTCAAGTATTCTATCCACGACGTTTTCGAATGTACTTTTTTCTAAGACAGAGTCTAGCGTTGTGATTTGTCTATTAACAGCCTGCAATGCTGTATGGATTTTCTGGCCGTATTTATTTCCGGCGATATCGATGTCATTCCTGAGGTTTTCCACTTGTCTAATAGCGCCGTCCACATTGGCTTCTATCTGAGAATCACGGATGAGTGACTGGACTTCGTCAGCCGTTTGCTTCAGTACAAGGGAAAGTTGCAGGAGGAGCAGTTTTATAGATTCGGTGAGATGCGTTTTATACCGCTCGTAGGTCGCATTCTTCGTTACAATTTTTTCAACATTCAATGCAGTCTCCGCCTTGTTAAGTATCTCATCAGCTCGCTGCTCTAACTCGTCAAACGCCGTCGCAATGCTTGAGAAAGCACTATTAATTTCGCTCAATACTTGTTGTACTGTTGTTCCCTTGCCACTCGGTATTTTCAGCGCCCGAAGTTTAATCTCTTTCATAATCTCATCTTTGATGGCTTCTTGCACAGCCTCATCGCCCTGCTTTCCATTATGATTCAGGTTACCAGTGAGCTTGTTATCCCTAACATACCCACCTATATACATATTTAGCCTAGTGTCATGTTTCAGGATTTTATTAATCCACTCATGAATGGCTCCGTCTTTCTGCGTCAACTTCTTCCCGACATCTTCAGCATATTTAGCTACGTCTTCAAGCAGCTTGGCAAGATGACCTTCGATTTTTCCACTCCCACTTTTTTTATAAATCCGGCCTACATGGAAGTCAACGCAGCTTTTTACCCAATCCCAATTATACTCAATACTTTCATCTGGCAAGCCGGTTTTTCGCTGCTTTATATTGCCTCTCAAATTTTCATACGGCCTTTGAACCTCAGTCTCTACATGACGCCAAATCTTAGATTTGATTTCATCCTTGACCTTCTTCAAATCCTCCTTAAGTGCCGTGTCCATTTGCATCACAGCCGAAAGTGCTCGAGAAACAAACGTCTGAACTTGTTCCTTAGCATCCGTTGCAGCGTATAAAAGTGACTCGGCATGCTGTTTCAAGGCATTTGCTGCCGAGTCCACGGCAGATTTCTCCGTGTTTCCCGGAACCTTTCCGTTTAACTTGTTCAGAATCTTGTCAACCATATTGACGGCATCACTTACTTGCTTTTCCGACTCATGTATCCATATATCCAGCGCCATCTTCACATTCTCTAAATCCTGTTGAACGATAGCAATGGGCTTGTTTATTTCACTCTCAAATGCTCTATTAATCTTATGTCCCATCTGATCAAGACGCTCTTTAACACGCCGATCCACATTGGTTTTTAACTCCTTTAACCGCTCTTGCCCCTTATCTAGCAAAGCCTTTAATTCGTTGTTCGTCGCCGCACCAACGAACCTTTCTATTTCAATTTCCACGATGCTGACGGGCGTTTTCAACTTATTTTCAAGTCCATGGTCGAGGTAAGCAAGCTGAGTACAACAATAAGTTAGTGACTTTTGAAGACTTTCGGCTGACGCAATGCATTCACGTAGTTTATCGCTAACTTCACCGAGCTGACCAGGTTCACTAAGTGCTTTAAGTGCAGCAAGTGATGTATCCATGCTTGTAATATTACTATTTTGTAGTGTATTAAACGCCCTTTTAACTGTCTCAGTTCTAAATTCCACCTCCCTATCCCACTCCCCCAGCGCCGTGCTCACAGCCTCAACGGCCGCAGACAATCCACCAGGTTTGTACATATTGTCTTTAATTTTTTTGAGTGTTTCAGTCATTTTATCTACAGGATAATACGTTTTAACCGCTTCATCATCTTTCACCGCACCAAGCACACCACTCAAAAATCCCATCACCCCGTCACACAGCCTATCCAAGTCGGAGTACACAATTCCCTGGCCGTCGTAGCCTTTGGAGTCAGAGTTGAAGCCGAGGAAAGTTTCGAGGCCAGTACAGAGGTTAGTAAGGATGTTAGTAGGGTTGTTATTTAAGGTATTTTTAAGGTTTTAAATTTCATCAAATTTCTTGTCAAGCTCCCTAAGCGGCACATGGTCAGGGCAGTGGCAAGGGGTGGAAGAGGGAAGTGAAGGGTGACAAGGCACAAGTTATTGTAATGGTTTAGAAAGGTCATAGCGGTATTATGGCGGGGTAATTCAAGCGATGTAGAGTGGATAAAGGGGCGATGTAGAGTGGATAAAGGGGCGATGTAGAGTGGGTTAAGGGGCGATGTAGAGTGGGTAAAGGGGCGATGTAGAGTGGGTTAGGGAGCGATGTGGAGTGGATTAAGGGGCGATGTAGAGTGGATAAAGGAGCGATGTAGAGTGGGTAAAGGGGCGATGTAGAGTGGTTAAAGGGGCGATGTGGAGTGGATAAAGGGGCGATGTAGAGTGGGTTAGGGAGCGATGTAGAGTGGGTTAGGGAGCGATGTAGAGTGGTTAAGGGGCGATGAAGAGTGGGTTAAGGGGCGATGTGGAGTGGATAAAGCGGGCGATGTGGAGTGGATAAGGGGCGATGTAGAGTGGATAAGGGGCGATGTAGAGTGGGTTAAGGGGCGATGTAGAGTGGGTTAGGGAGCGATGTAGAGTGGGTTAAGGGGCGATGAAGAGTGGGTTAAGGGGCGATGTA
>NW_012237243.1:0-12393 GCF_000981445.1 Babesia bigemina
AATGAAGGATATGAAAGGAATTATTGATGGTGGTGTCGGCTTCATGTATAATGATGCCTTAAAGGATAAAACGAAAGCGCTGAAAGAAAAGGCTGAACACGTTTATTGGAGTTTCAGCAGTACAAAAGATCAAGTGGCGGATATGGTTGATAAGGCAAAAACGGACAAAGTTAACGAGTTGACTACCTGGAAGAATGCGGGCACGGATGCTGTTAACAAGGCGAAGGAGAAGTGTAATGTGGTTGTTGAGAAGTTGACGGCAGATGGAGACAGCAGTCAACAGGGTACTAAAGGATCAGTAAAAAAAGTGGCGGGAGAATTGCAAGCAAAGGCCGATGATCTCAGGGATAAGGCGTTCAAGGCAAAGCAGAAAGTTACTGAGTTGGTCGCGCAGGCATTGACGGCAGTGAAAACAATGGACGATGCGCTCAAACAGGATTTGTTTGCCGTGAAAGGTAAGATAAAGGATGCGGTTATGGCATTGGGGAAGAAGTTGGATGTGGATGTCAAAAGTGATTTGACGGTGTTGAAGGGGAAAATTACCGGACAGCTCAATAGTATAGTAAGTAGTGCGTCGGGCTTTAAAGAGAGATTTGACGCCACTAAAAAAGCGATTTATACTGCGATCAGTAAAGTTTACTCAGATATAACTGTGTTTGCCCAATTAACTAAGCTAGAAAGCATTGACAGCAGTCTTGCAGGCACGTTGAATTTACTTAATGAGATTAGCAACGGTGAGAAAAATTTTTTGCAGCCGCTAACGAATTATATTAACGCGTTGAACAGCAACGTTATGAGCCCTTTGACTAAGGCTATGGCAAAAATAGGTGAACAGCTAAATAATAATATTGGAAAATGGAATCTACAAGATACCGTCACGATATCAGATAAAGAGATACTGACACTTCAACTCTTCGTGGACGATAATGTTCCGTCCAGTGACTTAAGTGATCTCACCCGTCTTCTTGGAATCTCACCAGCTATCACAAAACTTGAGATGACAGCTCAAATCAGACCTATTAGAAGATTGATCGAGAAACTTATACAACATCCCGCCAAATTGACAAAAGAAGAACTCATACACTTGCTGAGAGACCTCAGCAAAATACCAGCAGCCGTCTCCGACCACGCCGAGCAGGTTGTGGCAGAGGTTATGACTAAGATTAAAGAAAACGTCCGATCAGAGATCGGAAAAGTAGCGCAGGCTGTGACGGCTAAGGTCAAGAGGATTGCTGACGGTGTAGAAAATGCCAATAAGGATGATGAAAGAATTGACTACTATGATAGAAGCACGGAAAACGCGAGAGGCCTTCTCAAACTGGTGCAAACGTTTAATACAGATATCGACACGGCACTTCAAAACTTTAAAAATAAATTCGAAAGCGACTTCTTTAAGAAAACTAACGCGGATCGCACAAGCGGCGATAACTATAAACTGGATGAAATCATGCAGAAATTTAACACAACCAACGCTGATCTGATGAATGGTGACCTTAAGCAAAACGGAAAAAATGTGCTTGACGAAAACATCGGTCGAGATATTTTGGCAGGTTCAGGCGACCAAAATAAAATTGCCGAAATTGCTGATACTTTCACAAAATACAGGCAGCAAATCGTGAGAGATAGCTTGACCAATCCTGACCCAAACCAGCTACAAGGCTCACTCCCCGCGGCGATCAAAAAGATTGAAAACGATCTGAACAAAAATGCAGATTATTTGAAAAATGTTGACAACGATGGAAATGGCGATCAAAACTTCCACAACACAACCTTCTCCACCCTGCGCTCCACCGTCGACACCAGCCTCACCGCCTTCACCGACAATGTCAGGAACCTCGTTAAAAAAGAAACCGCCGGCGATGACACTGACAGTGTCCACGCCTACCTGTTGGATTTGGAACGGATGCTTAATCAGAATCCCGTTGACCTTAAGACCGACATAAAATCTGCCCACAAATCCGTCCAAGGCCTCGTGACGATCAAGCAGGAAATCGACGCCGCGCTCGACGGCATCGACAGCAAAGTTAAAGCGGAGTTTGGTGCTGCAAATACAGCCACGGAAAGTGCAACTATTTTCAAGAAATTGTCCGAAGAAGTAACAAATAATCTTAAGGGCTTATTAAAAGCGTTTGCTGATAGAGGCCAAGCCGTAGAAAAGGCTCTGCAAAAAATAAAGGATGAGAAAATCGGCCGTAAAGAACACGGTGACAAATCTGCGGCTACTAGGGGCACACTCCAAAAAATCCACGACGACATCGTCAACGTGCTTCGCGATCAACTGGAACCTGTCATCAAATCGGTCACTGAACTACAAAAATTCACCAAAAACGAAAAATATCGATCCATAACCTCCATGTGTGATTTCGTCGACAAGGAAGTCCAAGATGCCACCAACAAACTCATCACCCAGGCCAACAAAAACTACGTGACATCAGTCAAAGACATGCTGCAGGCCTTTGCCGACAAGGTGCAGAAGGAACTAAAGCCCCTCCCCGGCGAGATTGACACCGACAGGAAGCACGGCTTTAAGGGGTTCATGAGGACGTTGCAGGGGAAAATCGGAGAGAATGGTGAGACTTCGACTGACAATGTTGACAAACTCAAGGGTCTCATAGGTGAACTGTCAGCAAATGTGAATCACAAGGAGGCGTGCGCAAAATTGTCGCAAAAATTCAAACAGTTCTGGTCACCACTCCACGTCTACCTCAAAGAAGAGATCAAACGCGTTCACGCAGCTAATAACGAGAAAACCAATCCCAAGCCGTCCGGAGAGGAACAGCTCTACACCTCCAAACTCGACGCTGCGAAAACCGCACTAAACACTCTTCTCGATCACATTAGTAATCACCGCTATAACCACGAAGTGCCCGCCATGCTTGGCATCCTCTCCACTAAAGCCGATGGTCTCCACCCCAAGACATTCAATGAACCGAGCACTCCCCTGCTTGACGGCGTTGGGGAGGGGCTGCGTGAGTTTGCGGCTGTACTGAGGAAGGCGTACATGAGTAGGTATGACGGAGGTGATACAATTAAAAGATGGACACATAAAGAAACTGGAGAAATTGAGTTGACGCCCAATGGCCGAAATGGTGCTAAGGTCTGCCTGAACGTGTTGTCCATCTTGCATACGGAATTAAACAGATTGGTGAAGTATTGTCAGTCATCTACCAGAAGTGAACAAATAAATAAATCGACAATTGTTGGCATGTTCTTCCTTGACCAAGGCTACGATGTTTCCGACGATGGCGAGCAGAATGGTGAATTGCAAGACCACAAGAGGATGACAGTGTTCTTCATCTACAAACGTCTTTTCCGAGATGATGACAGACATATTTTTAAAGACATTAAGAGAAATGGCTCTCTTCAAAAACTTCACGACTGCCTTCAAACGTACTACCAGGTGGGCCACGTCGCCACTTTTGCCGCCAAGAAACGCCCGTGTAGCATCTTCGAAATGCTGTGCTGCCTGTCTGGTCTGCAGTGCACCGCTGGTTACGAAGCGATGCTAAATGACGCTCTCAGTGACTTGTTCATAGATCCAAAGCAGGTCACCGACGGCGAATTGTCGGCAGTGATCGGCGTTGAACCCGTGAAGGCATATCCACAGGCGATGGAGTATGACGGCACACGCGCGGCAATAGAACATCTTTGCTCCACGGCATATGACCTTTTAGTTTACATCCTCGGCACCGGAAACGCGCATACCATGTACGCTTCTGACTTCTCTAACAACTCACTGGGCTTTCATTATCCGACTTCCGGTGAGGATTGCTTAGGCATGCTCATGGACGTCCTCAGTAGGCTATTGCCACCGCTGCAATTCATGTACAGCCGATGTAAGCTCAGCGTGCAGCACGGTGGCTGGCAAGAATGCGAGTACGGCAAAAACATAAGGACAACCAAATGGCCATGCAAAGAGCATATTACCGACGAAGTAGCGTGCCGACCAAATAACCAACCAAAGTGCCAACCAACGTCCCCCTTAATGTCGTACCTTAACGATTGCTTACCTGGTCACCTTCCTCACCAATTGAGTTCCATCGGCTGTAAATACGATTGCGCCAGCTGCCCGTCTACTTCGAGAAAAGGCCAGCCCTGCATAACGCCACTTGGTTTCCGAGGCTTTTCAGGAAGCACGAAGACAGGCAAAGACCTGTGTGCTATCCTGAGCAAAATCATCGAGAATAAACATCTCGCATCGCTATTCTGCCTTGTTACCAAACCGCCAAAAACGTTGCCAGAACACTTCGGTTTTGCGTTATCATTGGTTAAGGGATGGTCGAATATTTCAAAGTTACAGAACCAAAACGTACCTAATGTCAGTTTCCAATCAGCGTTTGAAACATCCGTTCGCGGCTTATCTATTGATCTATATTCAGAACCCTATGAACTAACCAAAACATTGATGAAAGCGTACGGTTCACAGGCTGTTTTGCATGAAGATTGCAAGCATCCGCACCTTGTCAATTTCACTACCTCGGAAATATGTCGTTACGATGTTGCAGATGTGACCTGCGCTCCCTATCTACAATCGCTATGCGCAGATTCATATGAATACATGTCCATCAACAACTGCAGCCTGTACCTATCGTGGGCCATATACCTCTCATGGGATTTCTGGCGATTGCTGAACGATTTGTACAATGACTTCTGCAACATATTCTGTGCCGATTGGGGTTGCCGCGGCTGCTTGAGAGGCGATACGTGCAAGAAAGGATCGCATGGTCGTACTGACGAAAAAAGTGGGAACCCACGTTGCCAGTGTCCATCAATAGTGGATTGTAATGGCGTGTCACCGACGCTGTATCGATATGGATTCAGTTTCTGTGACGCTGTCAAATTGAATGATAGTAAATATAAGAAGAAATGCTCCGATTTCTGTACGCAATTGGAGAAACTGCTTAAATCAGAATACTTCAAAGACCTCTTCGATAAATGTGACAACTTCATCTGGACCATCAGAGAACCTTTCACCTATCTAGTGCTCGCACTCTGGTCACTCTCCCTCTTCTACCTCATCTGCGTGATGGTTGGCAGGCTGGATGTGCTCCACATTCGTTCGCACCTGAGGACACCGTCGTCGCACAGGATAACGGCGCAATCATTGTTGGCGGCGGCGCAAGTCGGAAGGCTTGCCAAGATATCGTATCTACAACCGTAATTGTACTCACGTTTGTAATTCACAGCAACTCACCTAGCATATCACCTACTCACCTAACCGACAAACGTAGTCTAATGTCTCGAAATACTCTAGCGGCAACCTGTGAACTGAATAGCGTTGAGATTAAGTGATGAGTCAACAATAGAGCTAAGTGCTAACCTAGCACCCAGGCAACGCGTTGACCTAGCACCCAGGCAAAGTGCTAACCTAGCACCCAGGCAAAGTGCTAAGCTAGCAACCAGGCAAAGTGCTAAGCAAGCACCTAGGCAAAGTGGTAACCTAGCACCCAGGCAAAGTGCTAAGCTAGCACCCAGGCAAAGTGCTAAGCTAGCACTCAGGCAAAGTGCTCACCTAGCACCCAGGCAAAGTGCTAAGCTGGCAACCAGGCAAAGTGGTGACCTAGCACCCAGGCAAAGTGTTAAGCTAGCACCCAGGCAAAGTGTTAAGCAAGCATCCAGGCAAAGTGCTAAGCTAGCACCCAGGCAACGTGGTAAGCTAGCACCCAGGCAAAGTGCTAAGGTATCAACCAGGCAAAGTGCTAAGCTAGCAACCAGGCAAAGTGCTAAGCAAGCACGCAAGCAACGTGCTAAGCAAGCACACAGGCTAAGTGCTAAGCAAGCACGCAAGCAACGTGGTAAGCTGGCACCCAGGCTAAGTGGTAAGCAAGCATCCAGGCAAAGTGCTAAGCTAGCACCCAGGCAACGTGGTAAGCTAGCACTCAGGCAAAGTGGTAACCTAGCAACTAGGCAACGTGTTAACCTAGCAACTAGGCAACGTGTTAACCTAGCAACTAGGCAAAGTGGTAACCTAGCGACTAGGCAAAGTGGTAAGCTAGCACACAAGCAAAGTGCTGACCATCCACCTGACCAAGTTAATGTCACGGCAGCGATGACATGGTCACGGCAGCGACGACATGGTTACGGCAGCGATGACATGGTCACGGCAGCGATGACATGGTCACGGCAGCGATGACATGGTGATCTAAGTGGTGATTATTATCCACTCTACATCGCCCCTTTATCCACTCCACATCGCCCCTTTACCTCCTCTAATCGCTCCCTAACCCACCCTACATCGCCCCTTTATCCACTCTACATCGCCCCTTAACCCACCCTACATCGCCCCTTTATCCACTCTACATCGCTCCCTAACCCACTCTACATCGCTCCCTAATCCACCCTTCATCGCCCCTTATCCACTCTACATCGCCCCTTTACCCACTCTACATCGCCCCTTAACCCACTCTACATCGCTCCCTAACCCACTCTACATCGCTTTTTTACCCACTCCACATCCCTTGAATTACCTCGCCATAATACCTCTATGACCTCTTTAAACCATAACAATAACTTGTGCCTTGTCACCCTTCCCTTCCCTTCTTCCACCTCCTGCCACTGCCCTGACCATGTGCCGCCTAGGGAGCTTGACAAGAAATTTGGTAAAATTTTGAAACTTAAAAATACCCTAAATAACAACCCTACTAATATCCTTAACAACCTCTGCTCTGGCCTCGAGAAATTCTTAGGCTTCAACTCTGAGTCCAAAGGCTACGACGGCACTGGAATTGTCTACTCTGACTTGGACTGGCTGTGTGACGGGGTGATGGGATTTTTGAGTGGCGTTCTCAGTAACATCAGAGAGCATTTAGGGCAGCATAAAGATACTTTAGACATTGCAATTAACACTCTTAACAAAAATAAACACGCCGGTAAAAACGGTTTTAATGAAGCGATTGAAAAGGTGGTCGAGGGGGTGCGGGGGTATAATGATAAGGTGAGGGAGAGTAATGAGAAAATTAATGGCGTGATAATTAATTTTACAAAACAGATAAAAAACATTCCGGAGGCTGTACGAAACTTTAATGATCATAATAGTGTTAACCAAATTAATGATTCAGTCGATGAGTGCATCAAGGCATCGTCGAAGTATGTAGTAGGCATGTTAACAGTACACAAAGAGATCAAAGACCTTGAGGATAATTTAGAAAATAAGGTTAACAATACTACTAATATTATTGAATACCAATATGGGAGGTTGAGTTTAATTTATGAAAAACAAAAAGAGGATCTCCAGCAGCTGACTGAGTTGCTTGGTGAACAGCATAGAAGTGTTCAAAAACAGATAAATAAGACTACCGAAGAGAAAGTAGGTGAATATGCTGGTGAAATATATGCTAGAGTTGATAAGCTTAAATCGAATATAGTCACTGTAAATGGTACTTTGAAAACGTATGTCAGTGAATTAGAAAACTGGATCGAAATAGTGCAAAAATCTGTAGAAATGGCTTTGAAAAAAGTTGAGACAATCTTGAATCTAGCTAGTGGAAATTCGTCACCGAACTATAGAGAAGATCTTGAGAACGCCGTTAAAGCGCTACAGCAGAAATGCTTGGCTTTGTTCAAAGCATATGACACGGCAAACAAGGCTTTGCCAGGATGGATGAAAAAACTCCAAGATACAGTGGGTGTGTTAGATGATAGGATTCAGAAGGATCTGGAAACATTGCTGAGTGGGATTAAAAAAAACCTCACCGATTACCTTCGGAAAATTAATGAAGATTTCGAAGCTTTGAGAGGTAACATTGTTCGAAAAGCTCAGTCCAGTTCACTGGATAAAAGCATAGCTTTCAATTGGGAAGTCATTAAGAGAACGATTTCGGGATACGCGGCAAATATTTATAAGGAAGAAAAAAAAATAGAAAATACTGATAAATCTGGAATGTTGCATGACATTCTTACAGCTGTATTAAACTATGGTAAAAAATTCACTACTATGAGTTTCGGAAAAGAGATCTTAGATGCATGGATGAAGGAGATATTGGTGAAGAATGATAGGTGGATAACCGGCAGATTAGATACATACGTCAGAGATAATGGAATTGGTACTTTTGAGACGACCCTAAATATTACAAGTGGCAGCGCTTCCACACTCCATGAGACAATTAAGAAGAAGATTACAGCGAAACTTCAAAGCGAAATAATTCAGAAGGCTACACAAAATTACAGTGAGGTACTCGACAGTGTTGCGGGCAATTTGGGCGCTATTCACAGAGTGTGCGAGCGATTTGCCAAAGATCTTAACGAAAAGATTGCATCGAACGGTGTTAGTGATATTGCCGAGGAAATAGCCCGGGAGATTGAGAGGGGAAACGATGGCATTTTAAAGCAAAAAGATAAAGACAGCAACCATCGACTCGATCTCACAACTGCTATCGAACGCATTCTTCACAGACTCACTGATAGAGCCAAAGAATTCGTATCTGATGTCGAGAAGCTGGTTAAGGAATGCAAATTGGAAAATGTAGATGCTTCTATGAAACTAGCGCGAAATATCAGAGATCAACTTGATCACAAATATAGCGCCGGGAAAGCAATTGATGTAGCATTGGAGGAAGTTACGTCAATAATTGAGTTGCTAGACACCAGCCTGTCCAAGGAGGAATTTGAGGGTGAGGTTGACAAAGCGATGTTATCCTACGTGAAAGGCAAATTGAGAAGCAAAATGGAAGCCTACAATAAACACGTAACAAACAGCAGCGATGAGAATACGTTGGCAAAGGCCATCAAAGACGTTGAAGAGAAAGCCTTGGAACCGTTCTACCAACCTGTCAACACTGACAAAATAAACGACGCAACAATACATAAGACAGCCAAAGATATTGGTGCAAACTTCGCTCAGCTGTGCGACTCAATACTAAAGGCCGCATCTACAGAGGGCCCAGACAGCGCTAAAAGAAAATTAGAGGACATGAAAAATTATTGGATCGGAAAAGATACTAACGGTAAATTAAAAACTCTTAAAGAAAACTTAAACACCCTTCAAAAGAGCACGTTGTTCCCACTGATATCCAAGACGCAGGAGATCGCTCAGCGTGTCTCCACTGAGAGCTCTCGACTAATTCGGGAACTCTCTGAGCACGTAAACCAATTGATTGATAATGCTACAAATACTGTAACTCACGACATGCAACGGAGATATGTGATTTTCATGAGATATCAACTTGAAGAGTTTTCCAATAATGTAACTAAGGTACTTACCGATTTCCCTGAGGCCATTAACAAGGACGCTGATAAGAACCACAAAGGATTTATGAAGGTTATCCAAACGAAATTAGCAACCAGTACGATTAACAGCACTCTAAATTTGGCCGACAAACCAGTCACTTTAACGACCAAAGTTACAATTTTTTTTTCAACTCTGCTTGATACCTTGAAACCCAACCGTGAGATCATGCCTAGCGACAAGCTTTCTGATATCAGAGAAAAACTTAACACTCTCCTCTCTGATCTCTCCCGTTTCAACCGCCCCTTCGTCCGCAACCTCACCGCACTTTCGTCCCTCCTCGATTCCATCCGCCCCGCATCCTACGCCGACGACAGCAACCCCCTGCTCGACTGTCTTAAAAAGGGCGTGCAGATGATGTGCGAGGAGCTCAAAAAGGCGTACGTGAGCGTGTATGATGGTGAGACGTTTGGTGCCAACCTTGTCGAAAAAGAGAAATTAACGCCGTATGGCACCCAGTTGTCCAAGGTGTTAATGTCCATCTTGGAGATATACAACGAAGATTTGAGGTACTTGAAAAATCGTACCATCCACAAATGGTCAACAAGTAGAATATATGCTGGTAGCAGTTTAGGCACATTTTTGCAAAATAGCGGCTACAGCGTGTCCAACAATGAGACCGAGCAGAATGGTCACTTGGACAAGAATGTCGACGGCACAAAGATCATGAGTCTGCTTGTAGGCGAAAATTACGGTCACGTTTACCACAAGAATAAGAATTACAAATTCCAGCTTGAGAACCTATACGACTGCCTTACGACTTATTACCGCATTCGTCACATCTCCACTGCAGGGTCGAAGAAGTCGCCGTGTAATATCTACGAGATGCTCTGCTGGCTTACGAGTTTGCGATACAGTTCAGTGTACTCCGATTTTATTTCCGACGATTTCAGTGATTTGTTCGATAAGCGTGAGATGAAGAACGCAGAATCAAATGACCCCGATTTCATTCCAGTTGACGACCTCGGCGAACTCTCTTTGAAAGCCTGCCCTCAACGGATCACGTACGGTGAAATACACGATGCAATTGTACACGTTACCGCCGTTTCATCTACAGTCTTAACTACCATCGTCGGCTATGGAGACGCCCACGCAACGTACGCTGTCGATTTTTATAGTAACGCCCTGAGACTGAGTTACCCATCGTCAAGCGTGGATTGCCTCAACATGTTGATCGAGGTCCTCGGTCGGCTGTTGCCTGTCTTCACGTTCCTACATGGCCAGTGCAGCATTACCGCTAAACACTACGGATGGTCCAACTGCTTGTACGGAAAAGGCGTCAAATGGTCAACGTGGCCGTGTGATGAGCACTCGAAGACAGAAGTTGAGTGCCATGCGAAATCACCTCTGCAATCCTTCCTCCGCGATTGCCTACCTGGTTACCTTCCTCATCAAGTAGAATCGGTCGGATGCAAATCTGACTGTAAAACGTGTCCCAAAAGCCTACCCGGTGCGCCATGTATAACACCACTTGGGTTCAGAAGCTTCACCGGTAGCAAGAAGACAGGCAAAGACCTATGTAACGTGCTAACCAAATTCATGGGTAACGGGGTTGCTTCACCCTTGTTCAGCCTCACTCCCAAACCGCCGAAAACGTTGGCAGAGCACTTCGGCTTCGCCCTGTCCTTAGTTAGGAACTGGCAGAGAGAGCGCAGTTATAGCCTTAAAACTAAGATGGTTTCCACAATAGAGGTTGTGTCAATTGGCCTCTGCAAAAACGCCAACAATTTCACCAACGCTCTCAGCAATGCGTATGGAGACAACAAGGTAGGACATGAAAGCAACGGACATCGCAGCGGTACAGAGGCCGATCTGGCCAGCTTGTCGACAACAGAATCATGCGTCTATCCGAACAAAAATGTTCATTGTGCTCCCTACCTCCAATCGCTGTACAGCAATTCCTATATGTATGTGGCAGAGAAGCACGCCAGCGCCTACTTGTCTTGGGCACTATACCTACCATGGAACCTACATTCCTTCCTCAAAAGTTTACTTGATGCGTTCAGTAATATTGTCTGCCAAGACTGGGGATGCAGCAGATGCGCCCACGGTAGTGCTTGTAGACGTGGTAATCACGGCGTAGATTACAATTGTCAGTGCAGAGGTATAATTGAGTGCCGTGGCGTACAAAGCACATTATACAGCTTCGGATTCATGTTCGGCAATTCTGAAAAATTAGCAGTTAATGAAAGCAAGAGATATTGCCACAATTTCTACAAGCAGTTGCGCAACGTTCTCAATTCACAATATTTCACCAAATTATTTGAAGAATGTGACAACTTCATTTGGACAATCAGAGAACCGTTCACCTATCTAGTGCTCGCATTCTGGTCACTATCCCTCTTCTACCTCATCTGCGTAATGGTTGGCAGACTGGATGTGCTCCACATCAAATCGCATTTACACTCTCCCTCATCACATCGCATCGCCGCGCAGTCACTACTTGCTGCTGGACGTGTTAACAAGCTTAACAGGGTGTTTTATCTGCAACCGTAATCGTACTCACGTGTTTACTATCTACACTCACCTAGCATCACCTACTCACCTATACAACTAATTGTTGTCTAATGTTTTTAATTACTCATTGATCGTTGTATGTGATTGTGTAGTAGTTAACTAAAGTGGTGACCAAAGTGTTGACCAAGTTGCTGACCAACGTGTTGACCAATGCCACGACCAAAGTGCTGACCAAAGTGCTGACCAATGTGCTGACCAAGGTGCTGACCAAGGTGCTGACCAAGGTGCTGACCAAAGTGGTGACCAAGGTGCTGACCAAGGTGCTGACCAATGCCATGACCAAGGTGGTGACCTATGTGCTGACCAATGCCATGACCAACGTATTGACCAATGCCACGACCAAGGTGTTGACCAAGGTGCTGACCAACCACCTGACCAAAGTGATGGTTACGGCAGCGGTGACATGGTCACGGCAGCGATGACATGGTCACGGCAGCGATGACTGTGTTACGGCAGCGATGACATAGACACGGCAGCGATGACATGGTCACGGCAGCGATGACAGTGGTGACTTAAGTGGTATTTATCATCCACTCCACATCGCTCCCTAACCCACTCTACATCGCCCCTTAACCCACTCTACATCGCCCCTTTATCCACTCTACATCGCCCCTTTACCCACTCTACATCGCCCCTTAACCCGCTCTACATCG
>NW_012237244.1:0-12114 GCF_000981445.1 Babesia bigemina
GTGGTGACCAAAGCGGTGACCAGAGTGTTGACCAATGCCATGACCAAGGTGCTGACCAAAGTGGTGACCAATGTGCAGACCAAGGTGCTGACCAAGATGCTGCCCAATGTGTTGCCCAAGGTGGTGACCAATGTGCAGACCAAGGTGCTGACCAATGCCACAACCAACGTGCTGACCAACGTGCTGACCAATGTGCTGACCAATGTGCTGAACAAAGTAGTGACCAATGTGCTGACCAATGCCATGACCAATGTGCTGACCAAAGTGTTGACCAAGCACCTGACCAACGTGCTGACCAACGTGCTGACCAATGCCATGACCAAGGTGCTGACCAAAGTGGTGACCAATGTGCAGACCAAGATGCTGCCCAAAGTGTTAACCAATGTGCTGACCAAAGTGCTGACCTATGTGCTGACCTATGTGCTGACCAGAGTAATGACCAACGTGTTGACCAATGCCATGACCAAAGTGGTGACCAATGTGCTGACCAAAGTGCTGACCAAGGTGCTGACCAAAGTGGTGACCAATGTGCTGACCAACGTGGTGACCAATGTGGTGACCAAGATGCTGACCAATGCCATGACCAAAGTGCTGACCAAAGGGGTGACCAATGCCATGACCAACGTGGTGACCAACGTGCTGACCAAGGTGCTGACCAATGTGCTGACCAATGCCATGACCAACGTGGTGACCATTGTGCTGATCAAAGTGCTGATCAAAGTGCTGACCAACGTGTTGACCATGTTAGTTGTCACGGCAGCGATGATATGGTTACGGCAGCGATGAGATGGACACGGCAGCGATGACATGGCGACGGCAGCGATGACATGGTTACGGCAGCGATGACATGGTCACGGCAGCGATGAGATGGACACGGCAGCGATGACATGGCGACGGCAGCGATGACATGGTTACGGCAGCGATGACATGGACACAGCAGCGATGACATGGTCACGGCAGCGATGACATGGTCACGGCAGCGATGACATGGTTACGGCAGCGATGATATGGACACAGCAGCGATGACATGGTCACGGCAGCGATGACATGGTCACGGCAGCGATGACATGGTCACGGCAGCGATGACATGGTAACGGCAGCGATGGCATGGTCACGGCAGCGATGACAGTTGATGGTTACAGCAGCGATCACTGGTCACGGCAGCGATGACATGGACACAGCAGCGATGACATGGTCACGGCAGCGATGACATGGTCAAGGCAGCGATGACATGGTCACGGCAGCGATGATATGGTCACGGCAGCGATGACATGGTCACGGCAGCGATGATATGGTCACGGCAGCGATGACATGGTTACGGCAGCGGTGACATGGTTACGGCAGCGGTCACATGGTCACGGCAGCGGTGACATGGTCACGGCAGCGATGACATGGTCACAGTAGCGATGACATGGTCACAGTAGCGATGACATGGTCACGGCAGCGATGACATGGTCACGGCAGCGATGACACGGTTACGGCAGCGATGACATGGACACGGCAGCGATGACATGGACACGGCAGCGATGACATGGACACGGCAGCGATGACATGGTCTCGGCAGCGATGACATGTTTACGGCAGCGATGACATGGTTACAGCAGCGATGAAATGGTGACTTAAGTGGTGATTATCATCCACTCTACATCGCCCCTTAACCACTCCACATCGCCCCTTTACCCACTCTACATCGCTCCCTAACCCACTCTACATCGCTCCCTAACCCACTCTACATCGCTCCTTTACCCACTCTACATCGCCCCTTTACCCACTCTACATCGCCCCTTAACCCACTCTACATCGCCCCTTAATCCACTCTACGTCGCCCTTTAACCCACTCTACATCGCCCCTTTAACCACTCTACATCGCCCCTTTACCCACTCTACATCGCTCCTTTACCCACTCTACATCGCCCCTTACCCACTCTACATCGCCCCTTACCCACTCTACATCGCCCCTTTACCCACTCTACATCGCCCCTTTACCCACTCTACATCGCTCCCTAACCCACTCTACATCGCTCCTTTATCCACTCTACATCGCTCCCTAACCCAATCTACATCGCTCCCTAACCCACTCTACATCGCTCCTTTAACCACTCTACATCGCCCCTTTACCCACTCCACATCGCCCCTTAATCCACTCTTCATCGCTCCCTAACCCACTCCACATCGCCCCTTTAACCACTCTACATCGCCCCTTAACCCACTCTACATCGCTTCCTAACCCACTCTACATCGCCCCTTAACCACTCCACATCGCCCCTTTACCCACTCTACATCGCTCCCTAACCCACTCTACATCGCTCCTTAACCCACTCTACATCGCTCCCTAATCCACTCTACATCGCTCCCTAACCCACTCTACATCGCTCGAATTACCTCGCCTTAATACCGCTATGACCTCTATAAACCACAATAATAACTTGTGCCTTGTCATCCTTCACATCCCCTCTTCCACCTCTTGCCACTGCCCTGACCATGTGCCGCCTAGGGAGCTTGACAAGAAATTTGACAAAATTTAAAACCTTAAAAATACCTCAAATAATAACCCTACTAACATCCTTAATAACCTTTGTACTGGCCTCGAAACTTTCCTCGGCTTCAACTCCACTTCCAAAGGCTACACTGGCGAGGGGATTGTGTACTCTGACCTGGATAGGCTGTGTGACGGGGTGATGGGATTTTTGTATGGTGTGCTTATGGATGTCAGCGAGAAACAGCCTTACAGTGTGGGTAAAAGAGAGATAAATGAAGCTGTTGAAATGCTTAAAAAGAATTTATCCACCGGGCGTGAGGGTTTTAGTGTCATTGCGCAGGTGGCGGGGAAGGTGCGGGAGTATAATGAGAGAGTTAAGCAAAGTAACGATGATATGAAAACCATAATAAACAATATGGACAGAGACATGAAAACGCTTCAAAATGAGGTAGGTAACATTCTACGAAATAATCCTGATTCAGAAAATTTTGATGAAGTCAAGCAGGCTGAAACCTTGGTCACTAAGCTGGCCGACGAGTATGCAAAAAAAGGTATGAATTTCGATAGTAATTTTGTCATAAGAGAGATAAACGCATGGAGGACAGGTGCTAATGTTGAGCCAATACAGCAATTCAAAGACATAAATTCTGACCTGAGATTAAAAATCACCCATGCAAGAAACAATATCACGCATGAGGCTGAGAGGCTTACGACACTGTCAAAGAAGCAGAAAGAGAACTTGGCTGCGATGACTAGTATGATTAGTAATAAGCTCAAAACGCTTAAAAGCTGTGTCAATGAGCGAATTTTGCAAGATGTCAATGAGCTTGTTAGCAAGGTGAATGAGAAAGTTGCGGCAATTTTGCAATTGCTACAGAGGATCAGCGCGACGCTTTGGAATTATGTTAATGAATTGGGGAGGTGGATTAAGGATGCGGAAGGAATTGTGACTCAAGCAATTAAGGACACGAAAGAAATCGAGCAAAAAGGACCGGGTTGGCAAAACCAGGATAAGATCAATGAGAAAGCAAAGGAGTTCAAGGACAAGGCTACGGATCTCTACTGGAAATTTGAGGGTGCGAAGCGGTCAGTTGAGGAGGGCGTAAAAAGCGCGAAAATTGAGAATGTTGAGCAGTTGACTACGTGGAAGAAGGCAGGCGACGCGGCCGTTACGAAGGCGAAGAGACAAGGTGCGGCAATTGGTGAGATGGTTCAGACTAAAGGTGCAGGTAAGGAGGATATTTATAAGTTAGCTAACGATATGAAAACAAAGGCTGAGAATCTCAGAGCGGCGGCGAAGCATATTAAGAAAGAGATTGGAGGATGGGTTAAAACAGCGCTTACGCAGGTGAAGGATATGGATGAGGCGCTGAAGAAGGATTTGTATAAGGTGAAGGAGGCTGTTAGTAGGCAGGTAGAAGGGATTAAGACGGCGATTGGGAAGTTGTATAAAGTGGTTGAGACTGGAGACACGGAAGGGGCAACGCACAACTCAATGGTCGAGATGGTCGACCTTATAAAAAATAAGATAAAGACCATTGAAGGGGTAGGCGGAAGGTTCGTAACTAAACCAACCGGGCTGTGGGCAATCAGTCAGCAGGTTCCGACCTACGTTAAGACGTTTGAGAACTTTGATGCGACGGTCGCTGATTGGGTGAGGGAGATTGTGAGAAGGATGGTAGCAAATAATGGTCCCCTGCATGAGCATATTGACATGTATGCTTCCGAAATAGAAACTCTGCAAAATAACCGTGAACAACTGCTTCCTAAGGTGAAGGAACAAATCATTACCAAGGTCATAGCCAAGGTAAAAGAAATTGCGTTAGCTCACAAAGCGGATCTTGCCACCAATGGAAATGTGGAAACCGATTTAAAATTGATTAAAAGATTCCTTGATCACTTTAATGGGCAAAGTCTACAGAATGGTGTTGACCATATAGTCAGTGCTATAGAGAAGGCAGGTGAATTACAAGTGGATCCCTCCAAACAAAATGTTATACACAACTCAGATCTGAAGAATGCCGTAAATATAGTTTTGCATGTTTTTTCAATGGCTGCTGAAAAAATGGGTGAGCAAATTCAGAAGCTTGCTACTGACTGCCATCTCGGCAAAATCAACGAGGCATTGACCACGGCTAGCGATTTTGAAGAGAAATTGAAACAAGCTACAGGAAACCAATCCGTTGGAACATCCAGCAGTAGGATTAACTTTGCCCTCGCCGTCGACAACGCGATCAGGGAGGTGACGGAAGAGCTTGGGAGAAAATTGATTACCGCCGCTGGTGATACAGTCACGCTGGAAACAACGACTGCCTTCTCCAAATACGATGGCTTTGTCGACCAAGACAAAGTGTCCTCCCTTTCCAACTCTGACTTCGAAGCCATCAAAAGCGCAGGCTCCCTCCCCGCGGCGATCGGTGCGATAAAGACGCAGGTGACGAGTAAGCTTAACGAAGGTAAACTAGCATCAGAAATAGATGCCTCTGACACTTTCACCGATCCCTTCGGTAAAATCACCGAAAAACTCAAAACCATCGCCGGGCTGGTTGACAGCGACAAAAGTAATCTGCGTCCAGCACCGGGAGATGGCCAGAAGAACGGCGTGAACAACTACCTGAATGATATTACAAGTATGCTTGGCAAAACTCCCGTCGACCTCAAGTCAGATATAAAAGGGAGCCACCCAAATGTCAAAGGCCTCGAGACGATAAAGAGTGAAATCGACTCCGCGCTCGACGGGATTAAAAATAAAGCTGACGCAGAATTTGATGCCGCAAAAGCAACTACAGACAGCGGAAACATATTCACAACTTTGTCCACCGCGATCACTACGAATCTCAAAGACCTTTTGGCAGCTTTCGAGGAGGCAGGCAAACAAGTGAACAAACATTTGCAAAAATTAAAAACCAACATCGGCAAGAAGGAACATGGCGCTGATGCTGCAGTTGGTACGCTGCAGAAAATCCACGACAATCTTGTTACCTTGTTGAACGGTGACATTAGCCAAGTCATCAATGACGCCACTGCCTTCAAAAAACAAGCCAATCAATTGCGTGATAAAACAATCGGAGCACTCAACGGACACGTCGAAGATGAAGTTAAAAAAGCCGAAACCGCCCTCATCACCCAGGCCAACAAAAACTACGTCACGTCCGTCAAAGAGATGCTGACTGCCTTCGCCGACAAGGTGCAGAAGGAACTGAAGCCCCTCCCCGGCGAGATCGACACCGACAGGCAGCACGGCTTTAAGGGTTTCATGCGGACGTTGCAGGGGACGTTCAACGGTGATGAGACTTTGACTGACAATATTGACAAACTCAAGGGTCTCGTAAGTGAACTGTCAGGGACTGTGAATCACAAGGAGGCGTTCGCAAAATTGTCGCAAAAATTAAAGGAGTTCTGCTCACCACTTCACGACTACCTCAAAGAAGAGATCAGAAGGGTTCACGCAGCGAATCAAGAGAAAACAAATCCCAAGCCATCTGGCGACGAACAGCTCTACACCTCCAAACTCGAAGCTGCACATATCGCGCTCAACAATCTACTCGATCACATTAGTAATCACCGCTACAACCACGAAGTGCCCGCCTTGCTTGACATCCTCTCCACTAAAGTCGATGGTCTGCACCCCAAGACATTCAATGAACCGAGCACTCCGCTGCTTGACGGCGTTGGCAAGGGTGTTCACGGGTTCGTTAGTGAACTGGACAAGGCGTACATCTCGACCTACGACAGTGAGACCTTTGGCGGTGAGATGTTCGAGAAAGATAAATTAACAGCCTATGGCACAAAATTCGCCAAAATATGCTTCACCGTGGTATGCACCCTCAACTCCACGTTGACCGACTTGACGCACAATTGCAAGAGTCTACGTGGACAGCAAATTAATAAGTCCACCGACGTGGGAAGATCATTCGTCGGCCACGGCTACGCGGTCTCCGATGCGGCGCTGCAGAACGGCGAGTTGCAAAACAAACCGACAGTGGCGGGAGAGAACGTTGCTAAGCGGTTGCTGCTACCAATTCGCGGCGCCGACGAGAACCAACACCTTAAATGGTGTGAATCGAACGAGCAGAGAAAAGCCGACCACTTCCACGTCTTCGACGCCATTGACTGCATATTCAGCCACTTCGAGCAGTACAACGAACTCTGCCACCTGCTCACGGCCTCAGCGAAGCAGCACCCCTGCTCCGTGTACGACATATTGATCTGGCTCAGCGGTTTCCCGTACACTGCAGTATATGCTACGATGAGTGATATAACCATCAGTGATCTATTTGACAACCCGCATAAGAAGGCGGCCGGCGACGACGAACTTGAGCTCACATCGACTGACATGGCAGCCCAATCCATAACGGCGCACCCCCGAAACATATCGTATACTTACGTACGTAAAGCCGTGGACCATATCTGTGCGACGTCCTATGACGTATTGACTGCCGTTGTCGGCACTGGCGACTCCAGGACCGTTTACGCCTCCGACTTCTGCAACAACTCATTCAACTTCCATTACCCATCGGATCCGTCGGACTGCCTGGACATGCTGCTGGACCTACTGCGCCGATTGTTGCCCGTGTTCCGGTTCTTGGAACTGCAGTGTAACATCAAGCCTGAACACCACGGTTGGTCACAGTGCCGCTACGGGAGGGACATCCCTACAACCAAATCGCAGTGTAACGAGCACTCAAGCGAAGAAGCAAGCGGACAAGCAAAGTGCCAAGTAAACTGCCAGCCAACGTCCCCCCTTATGTTATACCTCAGTGACAGCCTCCCTGGCCATCTGCCGCACCAACTGCAGTCAGTGGGATGCAGAGCGAAATGCAGCACCTGCCCTAAGAACCAACCAGGGCAACTGTGCTTGATTCCTCTCGGATTCAAGGGCTTCTCGGGAAGCTCCAAAACGGGCAGACAGTTGTGCGAAGCAATCAAGATCTTCATCGGTACAGGCTTAATATCCTCACTGATGTGCCTCCTGCCGAAGCCACCATCCACGCTGCCCGAGCACTTCCAGTTTGTATTCACGTTGGTTGGTGCGTTTAATGCTAACAGAGATGTCAACTCAAATGCCGTCAATGCTGCGTTTGTGAAGGCAATAAGGAAGCAGTCCATCGACTTGTATGCGGAGCCATCAGAACTCACAGGCGCGCTTCAGAAGGCTTATAACAGCAACGAGCAGCACGACGGTACGGAGCATCCCAAAGCTTCAGATGCCGATTTGTCAACATTGTCTAAAGCAAAGACATGTAATTATCCGAACAAGGATGTTCACTGCGCTCCGTACCTGTCCACGTTGTACAGTGATGCATACCACTACGCTGCCGAGAAGCACGCCGGTCTCTACCTGTCATGGGCAGTGTACTTACCGTGGTCGTTTTGGCAGTGTCTTGAATCTTTGTTCAAAGCGTTTACCAACATATCCTGTCAGGATTGGGGATGTAGTCGCTGCACGCACGGCACGGCTTGTAAACGGGGTAAGCATGGCGCTGCCTATAATTGCCAGTGCAAAGGCCTCGTTGAATGCCGCGGTGTCATAAGCACGTTATATAGTTTCGGATTCACGTTTGGCAATCCAGCGACGCTTTCAGCTGCAGAGGGAAAAAGGTATTGCCACAATTTCTACAGACAACTCCACAATGTATTAAATTCCAACTACTTCAGAACGCTGTTCGAAAAATGCGACGAATTCATTTTCACCATCAGACAGCCGTTCATATGGATGACCGTGGCGCTCTGGTCACTATCTCTCTTCTACCTCCTTTGCGTAATGGTTGGCAGACTGGATGTGCTCCACATACGCTCACACCTGAGGATACCGTCATCACACAAGATAACGGCGCAATCATTGTTGGCTGCAGCGCAAGTCGGAAGGCTTGCCAAGATATCGTATCTACAACCGTAATCATCGTCACATTTGTAACTCACGTAAACTCACCTAACATCACCTACTCACCTAACAAACAAACGTAGTCTAATGTCTCGAATTACTCTAGCGGCGACCTGTGAACTAGATAGCGTTGAGATTAAGTGATGACTGAACGACAAAGCTGAGTGCTAAGCAAGCAACCAGGCAAAGTGCTAAGCTGGCACACAGGCAAAGCGCTAAGCTGGCAACCAGGCAAAGTGCTAAGCAAGCAACCAGGCAAAGTGCTAAGCAAGCAACCAGGCAAAGTGCTAAGCTGGCAACCAGGCAAAGTGCTGAGCTAGCACCCAGGCAAAGTGTTAACCTAGCACCCAGGCAAAGTGCTAAGCTAGCACACAGGCTAAGTGCTAACCTAGCACACAGGCAAAGTGCTAAGCTAGCAACCAGGCGAAGCGCTAAGGTGGCACCCAGGCAATGTTCTAAGCTAGCAACCAGGCAAAGTGCTAAGCTAGCAACCAGGCAAAGTGCTAAGCAAGCACGCAGGCAAAGTGCTAGGCTGGCAACCAGGCAAAGTGGTAACCTAGCAACCAGGCAAAGTGGTAAGCTAGCAACCAGGCAAAGTGGTAACATAGCAACCAGGCTAAGTGCTAACCTAGCAACCAGGCAAAGTGGTAAGCTGGCAACCAGGCAAAGTGTGAACCTAGCAACCAGGCAAAGTGCTAAGCTAGCAACCAGGCAAAGTGCTAAGCTGGCAACCAGGCAAAGTGCTAAGCTAACACGCAGGCAAGGTGTTGACCTAGCAACCAGGCTAAGTGTTAACCTAGCACCCAGGCTAAGTGATAAGCTGGCAGTCAGGCAAAGTAATAAGCAAGCACTCAGGCAAAGTGCTAACCTAGCAACCAGGCAACGTGGTGAGCTGGCGGATGAACCGTAATTTGGTGGGTTGGTTGTTGCGTTGAGTTAAGCGTTGACTGTGAGAGGTGTTTGCGTTGCGCATTGAGTCAGTGTAACGTGAGGCTGGGTGATTGGTCGCTAACGTAGGCGGTCGTGAAGGCCGCGGCGAGTGACCTAAGTCGTGTGTTGCGAGTCACTGGCAGCGTGGCGTAATCCGCGTTGGGCTGGTTAAGTAGCTTTATAGGCAGCGATCTAGCGATTGTCAATATCACATTTAGGCGCGTAGCCGACACGCTCCGCCAGCATGGCGCCGATACCGCGGCTCGTAGCACGGTGCTGCTGCACTGTGGGAGTTGAGCTCACGGGGTTCGCTGCAATTTCAATGACGTTGCGAATAGTGAATAATTTAGAGTGACGGTTGATGCTGATGACATGCGTCGCGTCAGGTGTGGCCGTGGTATCCTGGGCAGCGTGGGTGTCAGTGGCCTGGGCTGGGGGGATACAGCGGTGAGGGTAGGTGTTGATGAGGGGAGTGGGAGCGGCAGTGGTAGTGTTGTGTTGGTGAGTGCGTTGCTAGGTGATTGATGTTAGCAGGTTGAGGGGAGTGGTAGCGGCAGTGGTACGCGTTGCAGTTGGTGAGTGCGTTGCTTAGGTGATTGATATGTTCGCAGGTTGAGGGGACTGGGAGTGGCAGTGGTACGTGTTGCAGTTGGTGAGTGCTGCTTGAGTGATTGATATGTCTGCAGGCTGAGGGGACTGGGAGCGGCAGTGGTACGTGTCGTAGTTGGTGAGTGCGTTGCTTAGTGATTGATATGTTCGCAGGTTGAGGGGACTGGGAGTGGCAGTGGTACGTGTTGCAGTTGGTGAGTGCTGCTTGAGTGATTGATATGTTCGCAGGTTGAGGGGAGTGGAAGGGGCAGTGGTACGTGTTAGTTGGTGAGTGCGTTGCTAGGTGATTGATACGTTTGCAGGTTGATGCGACTGGGCGCGGCAGTGTACGTGTTGCAGTTGGTGAGTGCTTTGCTAGGTGATTGATATGTTTGCAGGTTGAGGGGACTGGGAGCGGCAGTGGTACGTGTTGCAGTTGGTGAGTGTTTGCTTAGGTAATTGATATGTTTGCAGGCTGAGGGGACTGGGAGCGGCAGTGGTAGTGTTGCAGTTGGTGAGTGCGTTGCTTAAGTGATTGATATGTTTGCAGGTTGAGGGGAGTGGGAGCGGCAGTGGTACGTGTCGTAGTTGGTGAGTGCTGCTTAGGTGATTGACATGTTCGCAGGTTGAGGGGACTGGGAGGGGCAGTGGTACGTGTTGCAGTCGGTGAGTGCGTTGCTTAGGTGATTGATGTCTGCAGGTTGAGGGGACTGGGAGGGGAAGGGGAAGATGGGTAGAGGACGATGCTTGAATTGCAATAATAATTGTAATCCGCCAGCTGTATGTATTTGCTGCCCATGGTGTTGTGACAAATGTAATGGTATCAGCTGTGATCAATGTTCGGAGGCAAACAGACCCCTCAGACTACGGAAAGTATGCAACGCTTCTCAATGTGAACTTAATAAGGGCACGTGTACAAAAATTGGCAGTTGTCAATGTAAGTGTTGTGAGCAGAAACGCTCTACTTCCGGTCACTCCTCTACATTCAGCGCTCATTCTAAGACCGACACTCAACCGCATACATCACCCGCCCCTTACATCATCGTCCCCGTTGCCATCATCATCCTCGTCGTCTGCGTCATGGTCTACTTCCGCATCCGGCCGTTCCACAGGGTGCGGTATCTACTGCGCAGCTGATCGCAATCACCTAACTGGCAACTGACATCTAATGTTCTAGGCAGTAATGGTTGCGTTGATAATCAATCACATGAGCAGGGAGGTGACTACTTCACTACCCCTCCCTACTCCGCCATCGCCGCCGTCATCGTTGCCATCATCGTCGCCATCATCCTGCTCGACCTGTGCATCTTCCGCTTCCCGGTGGGCCGCAACATCCGCGATTTCCTCGTCCGCAAGATACCCTTCTGCATCGCGTTTTACAGCTAATCTCAGCAATTTGTCAGCGCAAACATCGTCATCCATATTCCACTGATCACCTAACTGGCAACTGACATCTAATGTTCTAAACAGTAATGGTTGCGTTGATGACCAATCACATGAGCAGCGAGGTGACCTAGTAGCTGACCAATGTGCTGACCAATGCCACGACCAACGTGTTGACCAATGCCATGACCAGAGTGCTGACCTAGAACCTTACCAAAGTGCTGACCAAAGTGCTGACCAATGCCATGACATAAGTGGTGACCTACCACCTGACCAAAGTGCTGACCAAGATGCTGCCCAAAGTGCTGACCAACGTGGTGACCAATGCCATGACCAACGTGGTGACCAAAGTGGTGACCGATGTGTTGACCAACGTGTTGACCAAGGTGCTGACCTATGTGCTGACCAATGCCATGACCAACGTGGTGACCAAGCACCTGACCAAGTTGATGGTCACAGCAGCGATGACATGGTCACGGCAGCGATGACATGGACACGGCAGCGATGACATGGACACGGCAGCGATGACATGGTTACGGCAGCGATGACATGGTTACGGCAGCGATGTCTTGGTCACGGCAGCGATGACATGGTCACCAGAGTAGTGATTATAATCCACTCTACATCGCTCCTTTACCCACTCTACATCGCCCCTTAACCCACTCCACATCGCCCCTTTATCCACTCCACATCGCCCCTTAACCCACTCTACATCGCCCCTTAATCCACTCTACATCGCCCCTTTGTCCACTCTACATAGCCCCTTTATCCACTCTACATCGCCCCTTAACCCACTCTACATCGCTCCCTTATCCACTCCACATCGCTCCCTAACCCACTCTACATCGCC
>NW_012237245.1:0-7990 GCF_000981445.1 Babesia bigemina
TCGCACTCTGGTCACTCTCCCTCTTCTACCTCATCTGCGTAATGGTTGGCAGACTGGATGTCCTCCACATCAAATCACATTTACATAGTCCCTCGAGTCATCGCATAGCTGCTCAATCACTACTCGCCGCCGGACGCGTTAACAAGCTTAACAGGGTGTTTTACCTGCAGCCATAATCGTACTCACGTGTCTACTACCTACACTCACCTAGCATCACCTACTCACCTAACTTATGAATTGTGCTTTAATCTATTGTATCACTCATTAATCGTTGTATGTGATTGTGTAATAGTTAACTAAAGTGCTGACCAATGTGTTGACCAAGGTGCTGACCTAGTGGCTGACCAATGCCATGACCAAAGTGCTGGCCAAGATGCTGACCAAGGTGCTGACCTACCACCTGGCCAAGTTAGTGGTTACGGCAGCGACGACATGGTTACGGCAGCGATGTCATGGATACGGCAGCGATGACATGGTCACGGCAGCGATGACATGACCTAAGTGGTGATTATTATCCACTCTACATCGCTCCCTAACCCACTCTACACCGCCCCTTTACCCACTCTACATCGCCCCTTTATCCACTCCACATCATTCCCTTATCCACTCTACATCGCCCCTTTATCCACTCCACATCATTCCCTTATCCACTCTACATCGCCCCTTTATCCACTCTACATCGCCTCTTAACCCACTCCACATCGCTCCCTAACCCACTCTACATCGCCCCTTAACCCACTCTACATCGCTCCTTTATCCACTCCACATCGCCCCTTTATCCACCTTACATCGCCCCTTAACCCACCTTACATCGCCCCTTAACCCACTCTACATCGCCCCTTTATCCACTCTACATCGCCCCTTTATCCACTCTACATCGCTCCTTTATCCACTCTACATCGCCCCTTTATCCACTCTACATCGCCCCTTTATCCACTCCACATCGCCCCTTTATCCACTCTACATCGCTCCCTAACCCACTCCACATCGCTCCCTAACCCACTCCACATCGCTCCCTAACCCACTCTACATCGCTCCTTTATCCACTCTACATCGCCCCTTAACCCACTCTACATCGCCCCTTTATCCACTCCACATCGCTCCCTAACCCACTCCACATCGCTCCCTAACCCACTCCACATCGCTCCCTAACCCACTCTACATCGCCCCTTTATCCACTCTACATCGCCCCTTTATCCACTCCACATCGCCCCTTTATCCACTCTACATCGCTCCCTAACCCACTCCACATCGCTCCCTAACCCACTCCACATCGCTCCCTAACCCACTCTACATCGCTCCTTTATCCACTCTACATCGCCCCTTTACCCACTCTACATCGCCCCTTTACCCACTCCACATCGCCCCTTTATCCACTCTACATCGCCCCTAATCCACTCTACATCCCTCGAATTACCTCGCCATAATACCGCTATGACCTTCTTAAACCACAATAATAACTTGTGCCTTGACACCCTTCCCTTCCCTTCTTCCACCTCTTGCCACTGCCCTGACCGTGTGCCGTCTAGTGAGCTTGACAAGAAATTTGGTAAAATTTTGAACCTCAAAATTACCTCAAATAACAACCCTAATAACATTCTTACTAACCTCTGCTCTGGCCTCGAAAAATTCCTCGGCTTCAACTCTGCTTCCAAAGGCTACGATGGCAGTGGCATTGTGTACTCTGACCTTGACAGGCTCTGTGACGGGGTGATGGGATTTTTGAGTGGTGTTCTCAGTAACATCAAAGATCATTTAGGGCAGCATAATAATGAAATTAGCAATGCAATTAAGTCACTTGAGACCTGTAAACATGGTGGTAAATTAGGTTTTAATGATGCGATTGGAAGGGTGGTCGAAGGGGTGCGGGGGTATAATGAGAAGGTGAGGGAGAGTAATGAATGTGCTAAAACGCCCATAAGGACACTGATGAAATACGTCAAACCTGGAAAAGGTGAGTTAAATAAAGGCATTGATACTTTGCAGGTGACAGAAGATCCCCGGCAAGCAGAGGAGCAAGTGTCCACGGCCAAGGCGCTGGTGGCGACATCTCTTCAGAAATATAAGGAATACGAAACACAGTATAGAGACGTAACTCAACATATTAATGATTTATATTTACAGTGCAAAACTAGTATACATAACGCACATAGAGTTGTCTCGCACGAGACTACGCGGCTAGGCCAGTTGGCAGGCAGGGAAGCAACTGAGTTGGAGGCAACCGAAAAAGTGATAAGGGAGACACTAACGGCGCTTGAAGCCCAAGTGATGGGACATATTAAGAGGGAGGTGAACGCTCTTGTAGAAAGTTTAAAAGGGCTAATAAAGAACGTCATTTTGAAAGACCTGACGCAGATCAGCGTCAATTTGAAAAGCCATGTGAAGGATTTGAAGAAATGGATTGAAGAGGCTGATGAAATGCTCAAGAAGCCGATAAAAGATGCCGAATTGGTTGAAAAGAATGGTCTTGGTTTCTTATACAAGGATGAAATTAAGAGGGTTGAGAGGGAATTGTCAGCGTGGACTGGTTGGATAGGGACCTACAGAGATGATCTGCATCGGATGGCGGCGGATGTCAGCGCTAAAATTACGGAGCTTGGGAAGCAGTTTAGTGAGATCAGCGGGGGAACAGCGCCGACGAGTATAGATGGGATTTTGGGTAAGATCAGGGATAAGGTCAGAGATATTCGAGCAGACGTTGGTGATAATGGCAACGTTGCGGATAGTATATTTCAGCAGTGGGATTTGCTGAAAGGGAAGGTAAGTGGGTTTCTTAAAGGGGTTTATGATGACCACGGAGTTCTTGGAAGAAAAGGTGAGCTAGGTGAAGTTGTTGGTGGCATAAAGAACTACGCCGAAAGATTCAAAACAAAGGATATTTTTGGGCATATTGTTAATAAATGGATTAAAGACAATCTGGATTACAATGAGGTAGCAAAGGACTTTCTTAAGAAGTACATAGAAACCAACGGGAACGAAGCGAAAGTGACTGGAAAATGGGATAACGCGAAGAAAGCATTTAATTCAACAGGTGCCAAACAAATTGTTGATAAGATTAGCGAAGAAGTCAAAGCAAAGCTGAACGCCGAGGCCTTTAGAGCTTTCGTCAATTTGGACACAGAAAACATCGTCAACAACGTGGAAAAGGTCAAGGAGGGTATTTTCACATTTTCCAGTCAACTCAAACAAAAGTTAACCGAAGGCCAACCTGGCACTGGTGAAGAATTTGTTAAAGGCATAGCAATGGCGATTGAAAAGGATTTGGGAACATACGTAACTAGTTCACATCTGTCGCCTAACAGTGATTTAGAATCCGCTGTAAAAATACTCCTCTATGGCACATTCACCACAGCGAGGCAGGTGTATGAGGAACTTCACGAATTGGTCGAAAAATCGGAGCTTGGCAAAAGGTTGAAAAAAGCTATAGCCACGATCGGAGATATTAATAAGCAATTTGACAACACACCCAACGGCTCTGATGATTACGGCAATTTAATCGATAACACATTGACAAGAGTTAATCAGAAGATTATGACGCTCCACTCCAGCCTCAACAAGGCGACTGGGCAATCTGGAAGCAGAGACAATCACGCCGAGAAGCTGGACCAAGCGATTGCGCAAGTCAAAACTCAGGCAGAGCTACTAAGCGCAGCAGAAACAACTGTAAAGCTCCAAGGTTGGTCCACAAAAATCACTTCTAATCTAAAAAAACTCATCGATACTTTTGCAAAGTCTGGTAAAGAGGTCAAAGAAGCGTTACAAAAGCTGAAGGACAGTCACATCGCGAATGGCAAAACAGGTGTGGCAGACAGCCTCCAAGCTATTCACGACAATCTTAACAAGCTACTAACCGGTCCGGTGACGATGGCCATTAATGACGCCGAGGAAATAATCGGGAAGGACGCCCCAACGTTGCAAGCAAAATACGTAGAGTACCTGGAAGAGAGCGTCGGCGACGAGGTGAAACAAGCCACCGATAAATTCACCACTCATGCCCGAAATCAATACGTCTCTTCCGTCAAGTCCCTGCTAAGCGACTTCTCAAGCAAGGTCTACGGCGACATTAAAAATTTGACGGTATCCATAAATCAGGATTTAAGCCTCGGCTACAAGGAGTTCATGGACAAGTTTGAGAAACACTTCCTCAAAGGTGACACATCACTCGAAGCTATAACTAGCCTTAAGGCCACATCCACCGTAGGACAAAAATCTGCGATGAGCCAAGCGACCAGTAAATTTAACACTGCCATGAAAGCTTTCTTTGATAGATGGGAAAAGCAGACGGAGTTTGCATCCGATTACAAAGCCATCACTCCCGCAAAGGAAGCCCTCCGCAAATTGCTCGCCAAACTCGTGCAATCTCAACACTTCGACCACGAGTTTTGTAACAATTTAGATGCTCTTACTGACGAATTAGATAAGTTCACGCCTGGTAAATTCGGCCAACCCAACACGGTGCTCTCGCAGGCGTTCAAGGAGGGGTTCGCTGACCTGGCGTCGGTGCTGGGAAGGGCGTACGTGAGCGTGTATGACGGAGGCCAGGGAATCAGTAAGTGGCTTACGAAAAGTGATACGCAGTTGACTGATGAGGGTCGTAAAGGCGCTAAGGTTTGTCTCACGATCATTCATCTGCTTGGCATCTCGTTACCTATGTTGAGAGTAAATTGCAAGAGTCTGAGTGGACAGCAGATTAACAGAAACGGTGACCTTGGAAAACTGTTTGCAGATGAAGGCTATCGTGTATCCGACCGGGGCGAGCAGAACGGCGAGCTACAAGACCAGGACTGGATGAAAGGCGATCAAGTTCAGAAGAGACTAACCTGGCCAATAAGCGGAGTCGACAACGAGCATTTAAAATTGTGTAAGCCAAATGACAAACATGATAAATTTAGTCTCATTGATATTATGGCGTGTCTTGTCGGTCACCTTGTACAATACAATGACGTTTGCCACATCGTCCCTCCATCGAAGGGCAACGCACCTTGCAATGTATACCAAATGTTGTGTTGGCTTGACGGGCTTCCTCATAGTCCTGTATACCAAGACTTGATAATTGACGGATTTAGCGGTCTCTTTGAGAAACCGGGCGAGCAGCACAAAGGTGCTCAGTCAGACGATCTACCTGTTATAGACGAGAATGCCGACACGTTGGACGCCTATCCAAAGCCCATCACCGCAGAAACCTTAAGGTCGAACCTCCAACAAGTATGCGCACAATCTCACAACGTCCTCACTTCCATCCTCGGATATGGCCACGCGGGTGGCGTGTATGCTTGTGAATTCACTAACAATTCGCAGGGTTTAGTATACCCGAATGACAAGAACGCATTGCTTTGCTTGTTGTTTGATATATTGAAGCGGGTTCACCAGCAGTGCTACTTCATTTGCCAGCAGTTACTGCACGACAAAAAACTAAATGGTTGGCGTGATTGCTGGTATGGCTACCAAGTGGCCGGGTCAACGTGGCAGTGCAATACACTTCAATGTCCCGAGCAAAGGGCCGACCAAGACCACAAGCAAACGTGTGACCAAAAGTGTAACCAAAGTGCTGGGTGCGGTTTGAAATCGCCGTTACAATCATTCTTGGAGGACGGGTTACATGGTTTTTTGCCGCATCGTGTCTCAAGCAAGGGACCAAAAATGTCATGCTCCAGTTGCAGTAAGACCCCTGGTATGCCGTGCATCACGCCCATGGGCTTCGCAGATATCGGTAACATGGCATCCCACAGGCGAATAGGTAGACACATTTACATGGTACTTACCGATTTTTGTAGCGCCGAATACTCCCCCCTCACTAAACTCTGCAGTCAACTCACCTGTCTCCTTTCCAGCGCGCCGACAACACTGGGCGATATGTTCGCTTTTTACTATCATTTCCTAAATCAGTGGAACCGTGGTAGCAAGGGAATACGCGACAAACACAGGGAAATAGCTTTCGGTGTTGCCGTAAGCAAAGCCAATTTCAAGAATCCAAGTACAAAGCTGGACATTACCTCAATGTTCAAGACCAACGTACACGGTTTCGGACACAGTGCGTCACACTTCAATGGAGACCTCAACACCCTTGTCAGTTGCAATCCAACGGCCACTGCAACTAGCCCCTGTGGTTCATATCTGAAGCCGCTTAATCGTGATATCCGTCACATGTTTGCGGAGGATAACGCCGACAAATATCTCTCGTGGATCGTTTATCTGACTGAATCGTTCTACAAATTGTTAGAACAGTTGTATGCCGATTGTTGTAATAATTGCAATAAGCCCGGCGCAAGATGTCATGGTCGCAGTTGTGACAAAGAATGTATGATGAAAGCAAGGTTTGTAATGAATGATACTATGCCTACCCACTCGCAAGGGTGCAGGTCTATTGTCAACTGTACCATGACTCTTCCCACATTACGTAAATATGGCATGTATTTTGAAAGCAAGAGTGATCTTAACGGTAAGAATATCGCAACGAAACGAACGTGCGAAGACTTTTGCAAAGCATTAGCACAAGTCGTAAAACAGGGTAACGCTTTGTATGTGCTGGTTCATAAGACCATTCCGGAATTCCTATTCACCATCAGAGAGCCGTTTATATGGCTCAACGTCGCGCTCTGGTCGCTGTCCCTCTTCTACCTCATTTGCGTAATGGTTGGCAGACTGGATGTGCTCCACATACGCTCACACCTGCGAATACCGTCGTCGCACAAGATAACGGCGCAATCATTGTTGGCTGCAGCGCAAGTCGGAAGGCTTGCCAAGATATCGTATCTACAACCGTAATTGTATTCACACTTGTAATTCACACAACTCACCTACTCACCTAACCGACAAACGTAGTCTAATGTCTCGAATTACTCTAGCGGCAACCTGTAAACTAAATAGCGTTGAAATTAAGTGATGACTGACAGACAATGCAAAGTGTTGACCTAGCACCCAGGCAACGTGTTAACCTAGCACCCAGGCAAAGTGGTAAGCAAGCACCCACGCAAAGTGCTAAGCTGGCACCCAGGCTAAGTGCTAAGCTGGCAACCAGGCAAAGTGCTAAGCTGGCGGATGAACCGTAATTTGGTGGGTGTTATAGCACGTTGATTGCCTGGTGCGTTGAGTTACGCGTTGACTGTGAGAGGCGTCCGCGTTGCCCATTGAGTGAGTGTTACGCGAGGCTGGGTGATTGGTCACTAACGTAGGCGGTCGTGAAGGCCGCGGCGGGTGACCCAAGTCGTGTGTTGCGAGTCACTGGCAGGGTGGTGTAATCGGCGTTGGCCCGGTTAAGTAGCATTTATAGGCGGCAATGTAGCGATTGTTAATGTCACATTTAGGCACGTAGCCGACACGCTCCGCCAGCATGGCGCCGATACCGCGGCTCGTAGCACGGTGCTGCCGCACTGTGGGAGTTGAGCGCACGGAGTCGCTGCAATTTTAATGGCGTTGCGAATAGTACATAATTTAGAGTGACGGTTGCTGCTGATCACATGCGTCGCGTCAGGCGCAGCTGTGGTATCCCGGGCAGCGTGGGTGTCGGTGGCCTGGGCTGGGGGGATACAGGGGTGAGGGTGAGGGTTGATGAGGGGACTGGAAGCGGCAGTGGTAGTGTTGCAGTTGGTGAGTGCTGCTCGAGTGATTGATAAGTTTGCAGGCTGAGGGGAGTGGGCGCGGCAGTGGTACGTGTTGCAGTAGGTGAGTGCGTTGCTAGGTGATTGATATGTTTGCAGGTTGAGGGGACTGGTAGCGGCAGTGGTAGTGTTGCAGTTGGTGCGTGCGTTGCTAGGTGATTGATATGCTTGCAGGTTGAGGGGACTGGTAGCGGCAGTGGTAGTGTTGCAGTTGGTGAGTGCGTTGTTTGAGTGATTGACATGTTTCCAGGTTGAGTGGACTGGGCGCGGCAGTGGTAGTGTTGCAGTTGGTGAGTGCGTTGCCTAGGTGATTGATATGTTTGCAGGTTGAGGGGACTGGGAGCGGCAGTGGTAGTGTTGCAGTTGGTGAGTGCTTGCTTAGTGAGTGATGT
>NW_012237246.1:0-10107 GCF_000981445.1 Babesia bigemina
TGACTTGATTCGCCTGGCCGTTTAGACTGCGGATTGCACAGATTGGAACGAATCAAATGTAAATCCCGTTCAGAGTCTACCATTATTAGAGAGAGCGTCATGCAGATACTACGTTACTTGAGAGGCGTTCGCACGCTCGGAATCTACATTCGCTTGACACTACTAAAAGGGGATTTGAGGAGAAATTACTTTGCAGGTTCAATCGTTCTTCGCTGAGCAGAAAATGGCAGACTTAGCAGGTCTACAAAAATTAATTGACAGGCAAATGAAAAACATCAAACGCATCATCGGAAAACACCTGTCCACCGACCTAAAAGGCTTCCTGAAAACACTTCAATGCGGATCCATTAAAGTTACTACAAATAAAAATATCAAGCTACTCACTGACCTCGCATCTGCAATCTCTCGGTCACCCGCCCACAATCCCTCCCATCTCAAACATCTCGCCGAGGCCTTCCACGACTTCTGCCAGCCCCTCCACACTTACCTCCTCGGAGAGATCACACGAGCCAACCTAAACAATTCCGGCACCACCCCCAATTACTCCGCCCGTCTAAAAAGTATTTTCACCGCCTTTTCCACCCTCCTCCCCCATCTCAGAGAGGCAAACAAGTACGACCACCGGGTCCCCTCCATGCTGTCCAACCTCCGCGACGCTCTCACAGTCCTCAAGCCTGACGGCTTTTCCACGCCGAACAGTTCCACACTGGACTGCATCACGAGCGGGCTCACGAAATTCGCGGATGAGCTGGACAAGGCGTACATATCGGTGTATGATGGGCAGGGGTTTGAGGGTAAGGTTGTAGAGGAGACGGGTACCGTAGAGGTTTACACCACCGGAGTGTATCCGGTATATCTATCGACCGAGTACGGAAAGAAGTGCGCCAAGGTGTTTTGCACGGCGCTCGAAATACTGTTCCACGATCTATCTGAGTTGAGGGAGGAATGCAAACGCGATTGGAAGGATCTGAACATTTGTATGCACCCCGGTGAGGACATTGAAAATGGCCTAGCCTCATACCTGAAAAACTGTGGTTACGGAGTGCCAAGCAAGCAAGGCGTGCAGGACGGGGAGTTGAGGTACGGAGAAAGTTGGACTGGTGAGAGTATACGTGCAACTCTGCTCATCAAGCAACATGACGCTACTCTAACGCGTACAGCATTTAGACTTGTCTACGACACTGACGACAAGGATGACGAGCAAAGCGCACCAACGCATAGTGTCCTTAAGCAGCTCATCGACTATCTTATACGCTTCTACCAAGTTTGTCACCACGACACCGCTACTTCAACCAAATATCCTTCCAATGTCTACCAAATGTTAACGTGGCTTAGTGGCCTACCTCACAGTACCGTATATGACAAATTGTACCTTAATGGATTCGCTGAACTGTTCGAGAAAAAGGATAACCAAGGGGAGAACAGTGACGGAGGCATCACGTTCGAAATCGGAGGTGACGGAAGCGACGGATCTTCTATCGCTGTTAGCACCAAAGAGGACAATAAGTTGGAAGCATATCCTGTATCCATTACACCCGCAGGTCTTTCAGACATCCTCACAGCAGTATGCTCCGGCGCCCACGACGTACTTACCAGCGTACTTGGACACGGTCACGCGGGTGGTCGTTATGCCTGTGACTTTAACACTAACCCCGATAAATTCTCGTACCCCGCCGACATGGTAACGTTAGCATGTTGGCTGTATGATATCCTCAGACGCGTACACCATCAGCTCTATTTCTTGTACCAGCAGTGTTATCACAACACTGAACGCAACGGGTGGGCTGAGTGCTATTATGGCCGGTACGTCGCTGGATCATCGTGGCAGTGCAACAGGATGCAGTGCCCTGACCAAACATGTGAGCAAAAGTGTAAGCAAACATGTAACCAAATACACAACCAAAAGGGTGACCAACACCCTAACTGCGGACTAAAGTCGCCGCTTCAATCTTTCTTAGAAGATGGTTTACAAGGGTTCTTACCGCATAACGTCAAGTTTGAAAGGGGGAAAATGGAATGTTCAGTTAAAGGTCATTTCAATTTGCCGTGTAAAACGCCCATGGGTTTCGGAAATATAAGCGACCTGGCGTCACATACGCAGCGAGGCAGGCATATCTACGAAGCGCTTAAGAGACTCTGCGGAGATGAAAGGTCTCCTCTCCCCAAGCTCTGCGGCCAACTGAGCTGTCTTTTGCCAAGCGCTCCCAAGACGCTTGACGACATGTTCGGTTTCTATTACCGATTGCTCAGAGGGTGGAATAGTAATTACCCTAGGCGCCAGGAGCACAGAGAGACAGCTTTAGAAGGTGCTGTCAAAGATGCCAATTTCGGGAATGAAGAAACCAAGCTGGACGTCACTACAATATTTAAAAAGAACGATCATGGCTCGAAGGAAAATATGACGCATCTCACCGGAGATCTCTATGCTCTTGTCGACTGTAACGGCATGACATCATCTGCTCCATCCCATCCATGTGGCCGCTATATGCGACCGATTTGTCATGACATGTGCGGTACCTTTACAAAAGAGAACGCCGACAAATATTTGTCGTGGATTGTTTACTGCACCGAGACGTTCCTTCAGTTGTTGAAACAGCTGTACGAAGAATGTGCCAAAAATTGTGACGGGGAGAGACCTAAGTGCCGTGTCAGTAAATGTAGGAATGGGTGCAAAGCCTACAACCTCCCCGCAGCTGACGGCTCCACTCACATAGAATCCTGCAATTCAATTGTAAATTGCAAGTTCATGCGTCCCACATTCTACAAATATGGCTTGGTACTTGGAGATTGCAGAAGTCTATCTGCCAAGACGACAAAGCGCACGTGCAAAGATTTGTGTATTGTATTGAAGAGCGTGACTAACGAAATAGAAGTGGATGGACATCCGCTTGCCAAATTGGTCCATGTTACTATTCCCCAATTCATCTTCACCATACGCGCCCCCTTCATCTGGCTCAACGTCGCGCTCTGGCTCCTCTCTCTCCTCTACCTCACCCACATCATGGTCATCCGCCTCGACCTCCTCCACATCAAGTCACACTTACACTCACCCTCATCACATCGCATAGCTGCTCAATCACTACTCGCCGCTGCACGTGTTAACAAGCTTAACAGAGTGTTTTACCTGCAACCATAATCGTACTCACGTGTTCAATATCTACACTCACCTAGCATCACCTACTCACCTAACTTATGAATTGTGCTTTAATCTGTTGCATCACTCATTAATCGTTGTATGTGGTTGTGTAATAGTTAACTAAAGTGTTGACCAATGTGCTGCCCAATGCTGTAACTAAGGTGCTGACCAATGCCATGACCAACGTGCTGACCAAAGTGCTGACCAAGGTGCTGACCAAGGTGCTGACCAACGTGTTGACCAAAGTGGTGACCAACGTGCTGACCAAGGTGCTGACCAAAGTGGTGACCAAAGTGGTGACCAACGTGTTGACCAAGTTGATGGTCACGGCAGCGATGACATGGTCACGGCAGCGATGACATGGTCACGGCAGCGATGACATGGTCACGGCAGCGATGACATGGTCACGGCAGCGATGACAGTTGATGGTTACGGCAGCGATGACAGTTGATGGTCACGGCAGCGATGACAGCGATGACAGTGGTGACCAAGCACCTGACCTAAGCGGTGATTATTACCCACCCTACATCGCCCCTTTACCCACTCTAAATCGCTCCCTAATCCACTCTACATCGCCCCTTAACCAACTCTACATCGCTCCCTTATCCACTCCACATCGCTCCTTTACCCACTCCACATCGCCCCTTTACCCACTCTACATCGCTCCCTTACCCACTCTACATCGCTCCCTAACCCACTCTACATCGCCCCTTTATCCACTCTACATCGCTCTTTTATCCACTCTACATCGCTCCCTAACCCACTCCACATCGCCCCTTAATCCACTCCACATCGCTCCTTTATCCACTCTACATCGCCCCTTTGTCCACTCTACATCGCTCCTCTACCCACTCTACATCGCTCGAATTACCTCGCCATAATACCGCTATGACCTCTCTAAACCATCCTAATAACTTGTGCCTTGTCACCCTTCCCTTCCCCCTCTACCACCTGTTGCCACTGCCATGTCCTGTCATGTTCACCTTAACTCCAAATCTCTCGAATTATATCGCCATATCAACGCTATGACCTCCATTAATTATGACCATAACTTGTTGTTACTTCCCACTCCCGTCGTTATGACGATGCTACTAAGAAAGCCTTGCAGGACATTGAGTCCAAGTTGAAGCAGGTTAAAAATCTCCAAAAAAATCTTGAAGGATTGACTGACCAAAACAGTTGTCAAAAGCTGTTAGAGAATCTTTGTGACGGTCTTCAGACTTTCCTCGGCTTCAACTCTGAGACCAAAGGCTACGATGGCAGTGGGATTGTCTACTCTGACCTTGACAGGCTGTGTGACGGGGTGATGGGATTTTTGAGTGGTGTGCTTGGTGCGGTGAAAAAAGATCCAAGCGTTTCAACGTATTATAAGAACATGGATAAGACACTCCAAAAAATTAAAGACAGTATGCACAATCCTGGCGGATTGTCTGCGGCCGTTGACGCTGTGAGCACGGCGCTGGGGGAGTGGGATGGAGAGCTCACTAGTAGAACAAAGTACACTATAGATAAATTCAAAACTCTAACAACTGTTAATATTAGTAATATGCATGATGCACTTAATGATTTAAATAGACTTAGTGATGATGCTGACTTGCAGTATGTCGCCGCCCATCTGGGCAACTGTATCTCCAAGGCCCAGGAACTGTCCACGGCATTTGACCATGCAGAGGGCGGTTATAAAACGCTCGACAAAAACCTGAAAGATAAGTTGAAAAATGCTGTATTTGAAATTAAGTTGCAGGTTAAATCGTTCGTGGAGGCGGCGAAGAATGAGGAGTTGAAGGAACTATTAAGAGAGACGGAAATACAGCTTAATGTTCTAAAACGGCAAGTGAGAGATAGAGTGGAAAAACGTATTGGACAATTGACGGATACATTGCAAAGAACTTTTGAAACGCGTATTAAAACGCCTATTGAAAACCTAAATGAGAAATTGGGAGCCATCCATAATAATTTGGATGCATGGCTTCGAAAGACGAGTGCTGTAATTGACAGTGCAATTAAAAAGGCAACACAAATTCATGAGCGGTTAGTGAAACAGACGCGAATAATAAAAGAAGGAGCGGACGGCTTTGAAAGGGATGCTGAAAAAAGAGTATCGGGTATGATAGATTCCGTAAGGAGCCTTCTGGGAGATGCTCGGAAAAGTGGGCATAACCTTGAAAAGGCGTCGCAAAATGCTAGTGAGCAGATGTTACATTTGAAGGACATGGCAACAGACGTATTTGCGAGAGCAAAGTGCATCGCAGAAAATATAAAACTTCTCGATAATAAAATTAAAAATAAAGCCGACGACGAAATGAACAAAGTGTTTTTTCATTCCATGGCCATTGATGTTAACGATATACAAGGCGAAATTGAGGCGTTAGTAAACGGAATTAATGAAGCGATTGGGAACCTGGCTGAAACTATTGTTAGCGATAATATTAAGTCTATCAAAGATATGCTAACAAAACTTAATAGAGAAGACATTACTGGTCTAAAAACAACCATTGAGAAAGTTAATGAGGAATCCAGTGCATTGGATAAGATGCAATATCCCACGTTGAATTACTTAAAATATATAGTAGGCCCAAGCACCAATGGTACAACCATATTTGATAAGTTGAAGAATGCTCTCACAATACCGGCATCATCAGCCAAACGGATGGCTGTTAGAACCACAGTTGCTGCGCAATCCCCTGATCAAGAGAAAAGTCCTGCCGAGAATGTGGACGCCGCGATCGAGAAAGTGAGGACGAAAGTTAAGCAGCTGCAGACTGAGTTCGAAAAAAAGTATAGCACTCCTAAATCACATATTCAATCACTTCGAAAGACTTTGGCAGACATTAAACAATTTTCTGGTTATCTTGTTGCGAAAGAAACGGGCATCCCAAACGATGTTAGCCTAGTTGAACGAAACATAAGAAATTTCGAAAATCAATTTAAGAAGCTGATTGATGCCGTCGAGACAAGCAAGGTAACCCGCCATATCAATGAATTAGGTAATGCTCTTGGTAGCTCCATGAATCAGATTGTCAAATACATTAGCGACACTGGGAAGCATTTCAGCGCACTTACGGAGGAACTGAGTAAGCTACAAAACGAGTTGTATGATGAAAAAGACAAAGATGTTATTGAGAGGTTAAGTGATGTCTTGAGTAAAGGATTTTTTGGTTTTAAGGAATGGAATGGTATCGTGAGTTTCACGACATTGCTAGCAGAAATTAAAAGTATAATCGATGGGCCAAATACAGCAAATACACTAGCCAGAATCATTGAAGACGCCAATACATTTTACAGTTCCGTCATCCACTACGAAGCAGAGACAGTTATCGCCCATCTTCAAGCTTTCGTAGCTGGACGTTCCGCTGCCGCTCTTACTGCCATTCAGTCTAGAGCCAAAGAAGATTATTATGAAGCAACCCGCAAAATGTTTACAGCCATGCAACGAGATGTTCATATGCAAATTGATGAAATTAATAACCTAATTGCGCTTGACTACAATAACGGAGTTAAAGGCCTATTGAAGAGAGTAATGGATAAGGATAATGCGTTTTCCGGTTCGAATAATAAGCTGAAGAAACTGGATGTAAAGAAGACTGATTCCATTCAAGCAAACGAACGGCTCAGAAGTCTATCAGCTAACCTGAAAGCATATCTCGTTAATATTTTAAGTTACGTCTTTTACCCGGTAGGCACTGGACTGACCGATGACCCAGCTAAAAAAGTGAAAAATATTCAGACCGATGTAGATGAATTACTTGAACATTTAAGTGTCTCAAATGACTCTAAAAAGTATAATTATGATAACAAATTCGTCACTTTTCTCACCTCCCTCTCCTCCTCCCTCACCGCTCTCCACCCCTCCGCCTTCGCGAACCCCCGGCACCCGGAGCTGCTCGATGCGGTCAGAGCGGGGCTGCAGGGGTTTGTCAAGGAGATGGAGCGGGTGTATGTGAACGGGTATGATGGAGGGGAGGGGATTAAAATGTGGTACAAAAATGACAAGGAAAGTGGTTATTTGACCACTAAAGGAAGAAACGGCGCTAAGGTATTTTTGAGTTTCCTACCAATGTTGTTGGAGGACCTTACTAAGTTAAATGATAAGTGTCGCGGTAATTGGAAAAATCAATTTATATGTGAAACGAACGGTGAAAACGAGAATCTTCTCGGTAAATTTCTCAAGCGCTGTGGCTACAAGGTCGCCAAATCGGACACCTCCAAGGACGGCGAGTCGGAATGTAAGAAAAGTAGAATTGGTATCAATATTTATGATAGACTTGCAACGCGCATATTTGACGCCTCAATTGTGAATCATCTCAAAGCATGTGACTACAATAAGGATAACAAGAAGGAAGGGCCGGAGAAAGTGAATTTCGACTACTTCGATTTACTTAAATGCCTTTACCATCACTTGGACCAATTCAATGAAGTAGGTCACCTATCAACTCTGGGGTCGAGGAGACAACCATGCTCCGTCTACGAGATGCTCTTATGGCTGTCTGGTCTCCCGCATCATCCGGTGCATACAGCTATGCGTGATGAAACTATCCTTGAAATAATCGAAAACATAAATAAAGATGAGAAGAAGACAGACATAGAGGCAGACGGCTTTACGTTCTCCATGGGTGAGACCATAAGCATATGCCTAGAAGCTTACCCAAGAAAGGTACCGTATGATTCCTTACAAAAAGCGGTGACACACATCTGCTCCCAAGCGTATGACGTACTGTGCGCCATTGCTGGAACTGGTGACGCCGACACATTCTACGCAAGTGACTACTGCAACAACTCAATGAAATTCAACTACCCGGCTTCAGGGGAAGACTGCCTCGACATGTTCCTCGATATTCTTCGCCGAATGTTACCGACGTTGCAATTCTTGAAACAACAGTGTGAGCTAAGCACCAATATGAACGGCTGGCAACAATGCAAGTACGGTAAAGATATAAAGACAGGCAAATGGCCATGTAACGAACACTCAAGTGATGAATCAAACGATGAAACAAATTGCCAACCAAACTCACCACTAATGGGCTACCTTAACGATTGTTTACCCGGTCACCTGCCGCATCAACTCAGCAAAATTGGCTGTAAATACGAATGTAATACCTGCCCCTCTACCTTAAAGAAGGGTATGCCCTGCTTGACTCCATTGGGTTTCAGAGGTTTCTCTGGAAACACCAAAAGAGGCAAAGAGCTGGGTGAAGTGCTCACTAAATTCTTAGGTAACGAGTATATTCAAGGCCTATTCTGCCTACAGCCTCAGCCACCCAAAACGTTGCCCGAACATTTCGGATTTGCATTAACGCTGGTGAAGGGATGGATTAATATTACTAATTTCCGGAACAAAGGCTTACCTAATATCAGTTTTCAATCAGCGTTTGAAGCATCCGTTCGCGACTTGTCTATTGATCTATATTCAGATCCCTATGAGTTAACAAAATCGTTAACCAAATCATATGGTTCGCAGTCCGTTGTTCATGATTCGTGTGAGCATCCGCACCTCGTGAATTTCACAAGCTCAGATATATGCACTAACAGGCGTTCGGATGTAAGTTGCGCATCCTACCTTAATATCGCATCGAACGAAACCTACAGTTACCTAGTAAACAAACACGCCGGACTCTACGTATCATGGGCTGTTTACTTGCCATGGTCGTTTTGGGAGTTACTCAACAATTTGTATAAAGATTTTTGTAACATATTCTGTGCCGATTGGGGCTGCCGTGGATGCCTCCGCGGCGACAAATGCAAACGTGGAGAGCATGGTACTGTTGATGACAAAACTGGTGATGCAAAATGTAAATGCAGTTCCATAGTTCGATGTAAAGGCGTACCACCTCTACTATATAGATATGGATTTGCCTTCGGAAATGTGTCAGAATTGGACGAAACGAAATTCGAAAAAACATGCTCCAATTTCTGCCACCAATTGAAGAAACTTCTCGACTCGAAATACTTCATTGACCTCTTCGAAAACTGCGACAAATTCATTTTTACAATCCGCGCCCCCTTCATCTGGCTCAACGTCGCCCTCTGGCTCCTCTCCTTGCTGTACCTCCTCCACATCATGGTCATCCGCCTAGACCTGCTCCACATCAAATCGCATCTACATAGTCCCTCGAGTCATCGCATCGCTGCTCAATCACTGCTCGCCGCTGCACGCGTTGGCAAGCTCAGCAAAGTGTTTTATCTGCAACCATAATCGTACTCACGTGTTTACTGTCTACACTCACCTAGCATCACCTACTCACCTATACAACTAATTGTTTTCTAATGTTTTGAATCACTCATTAATCGTTGTATGTGATGGTGTAGTAGTTAACTGATGTGGTGACCAAGATGCTGACCAAAGTGCTGACCAACGTGTTGACCAATGTGCTGACCAAAGTGCTGACCAACGTGTTGACCAATGCCATGACCAATGTGCTGACCAAAGTGTTGACCAACGTGTTGACCAACGTGCTGACCAAAGTGTTGACCAACGTGTTGACCAACGTGCTGACCAAGTTGATGGTCACGGCAGCGAGGACATGGACACGGCAGCGATGAGATGGACACGGCAGCGATGACATCAACACGGCAGCGATGACATCAACACGGCAGCGATGACATCAACACGGCAGCGATGACATGGTGACCAAAGTGGTGATTATTACCCACTCCACATCGCCCCCTTATCCACTCTACATCGCTCCTTAACCCACTCCACATCGCTCCTAACCCACTCTACATCGCCCCTCTATCCACCCTACATCGCTCCTTTACCCCACTCCAATCGCTCCTTTATCCACTCCACATCGCTCCTTTATCCACTCCACATCGCTCGTTAACCCACTCTACAATCCCCCCCTAAACCACTTCTACATCGCCCCTTAACCCACTCTACATCGTTCCCTTATCCACTCTACATAGTTCTCTTATCCACTCTACATCGCCCCTTTACCCCACTCTACATCGCACCCTTTACCCACTCAAAATCG
>NW_012237247.1:0-9561 GCF_000981445.1 Babesia bigemina
ACATCGCCCCTTTATCCACTCTACATCGCTCCCTTATCCACTCTACATCGCTCCTCTATCCACTCTACATCGCCCCTTATCCACCCTACATCGCCCCTTTACCCACTCCACATCGCCCCTTATCCACTCTACATCGCCCCTTTATCCACTCTACATCGCCGCTTAACCCACTCTACATCGCTCCTCTATCCACTCTACATCGGCCCTTAACCCACTCTACATCGCTCCCTTGTCCACTCCACATCGCTCCTTTATCCACTCTACATCGCCCCTTTACCCACTCCACATCGCCCCTTTACCCACTCTACATCGCCCCTTAATCCACTCTACATCGCTCCCTAACCCACTCCACATCGCCCCTTTACCCACTCTACATCGCCCCTTTACCCACTCTACATCGCCCCTTTACCCACTCTACATCGCCCCTTTATCCACTCTACATCGCTCCTTTATCCACTCTACATCGCTCCCTAACCCACTCTACATCGCTCCTTTACCCACCCTACATCGCTCCCTAATCCACTCTGCATCGCCCCTTTATCCACTCTACATCGCCCCTTAACCCACTCTACATCGCCCCTTTATCCACTCTACATCGCTCCTTAACCCACTCCACATCGCCCCTTTATCCACCTTACATCGCCCCTTATCCACCCTACATCGCCCCTTTACCCACTCCACATCGCCCCTAATCCACTCTACATCGCTCCCTAACCCACTCCACATCGCTCCCTAATCCACTCTACATCGCTCCCTAATCCACTCCACATCGCTCCTTTATCCACTCTACGTCGCCCCTTATCCACTCTACATCGCTCCTTTATCCACTCTACATCGCTCCTTTATCCACCTTACATCGCCCCTTTATCCACTCTACATCGCTCCTTTACCCGCTCTACATCGCTCCCTAACCCACTCTACATCGCCCCTTAGTCTACTCTACATCGCCCCTTTACCCACTCCACATCGCCCCTTTATCCACTCTACATCGCTCCCTAACCCACTCTACGTCGCCCCTTAACCCACTCTACATCGCTCCCTAACCCACTCTACATCGCTCCTTTACCCACTCCACATCGCCCCTTTACCCACTCCACATCGCCCCTTTATCCACTCTACATCGCCCCTTAACCCACTCTACATCGCTCCCTTATCCACTCTACATCGCTCCCTAACCCACTCTACATCGCTCCCTAACCCACTCTACATCGCTCCCTAACCCACTCTACATCGCCCCTTAAACCACTCTACATCGCCCCTTAACCCACTCTACATCGCCCCTTAACCCACTCCACATCGCTCCCTTACCCACTCTACATCGCCCCTTAACCCACTCTACATCCCTCGAATCACCTCGCCATATTACCGCTATGACCTCTTTAAACCACAATAAAAACTTGTGCCTTGTCCCCCTTCACCTCCCCTTCTGACTGAGTCCATCGACTGGTTGATCCAGGTTAGGTATGGGAATGGTGATGGTGGTGATGGTCTTGACCAGTTGTCTCAAGCTTTGAAAAAGTTGATTGAGGAGGCTATTGAGAAGGCTGAAAAGTCCCTCCAAGCCGAAAAAAATAAACTTGAATGCCCTGTTAAGTATAAGGGAAATGAGTCCACTTGCCAGTATTATGATAGGCTGATTAAGGAAGCCAAGGACGCTAAAAATTCTGTTCATCCTAAAACTCAAATTCCAATAACTGAACTTGAAAAACAAAAACAACGCTGCCAAAATAACCACACTTATTACCGTGACGGTTCCAAGCAGAAAGCGTATGATGAAATTACTGAGCGTCAGAATCAACTTAAAGATCTGAAAGATAAGCTTACGAAATTCACTGATTCACTTGATAAAACTAATAATGAAAATCTCCTTACTAACCTCTGCACCGGCCTCGAGACTTTCCTCGGCTTCAACGCTGACTCCAAAGGCTACGACGGCAGTGGGATAGTGTACTCTGACCTTGACAGGCTGTGCGACGGGGTTATGGGATTTTTGAGTGGTGTGCTTAAGGCGGTGAAAAACGAAAATGAAGTGACAACTTATGATAATTACATCAGTGGAGAGAATAATAAGCTTGAAAGTGTACTTAACACCTTAAATACTAATATTGGCTCCGGGCGTGCTGGGCTTGCCGTGTCTGTCGACGCGGTGAAGAGGTGGTTGGAGGGGTATGGGAAAAATCTCCGTACTTCAACTTATCTCGTAACTCATGAATTAGATGGACTGAAGGAATTCATATCAGGTAAGCATATTTATGGTATTCATGACGTGCAGAATCTTCAAGACCAATTGAAGACGTGGACCGAAGTGGTCAAGAAGATAGATGAGCACGTTAAACAGAACATAATTTCTAATGTTGATAAATTAGATTATACATTGAAACGTAGTGTAATGAACAAAATTGATCCGCTGCGTGCATCAATTAACCAGTTGCTTGATTCGGCTAAGGATCCTGCCGTTATCCAGCAGGTCAAGAAGGTAGATACAGAGTTGCAGGCACAAGAGTTGAAGATTAAGGACTCGTTAGGTAACGAGGTATATAAACTTCGTGACAGTTTGAAACTTATGAAAGACACCAAGAATAGGCAGATTTGGTATTTAAGAAAGTCTGTTAACGATTTCATGAAAATGATTGAAGATAACCATTTTAACAATACCTATAAGGACAATATAATCAGTCAATTCAATGACATAAAACGTAAGGTCAATGATGTTTATGATACATTGTTTGCAAAGCAAGCGCAGCTGAAGGGGTTGGTGGAGCAGGCCCAGCAACATTTTGCGATTATTACGAATACAATTGGCATGGACGCGAAAATCGGCCACGAAAAAAGCATTTATCGTAATTGGGATAAGCTCAGGGAGACCATTAGTAATCTGGTGTTGCGTCAGATATATGGGCAGAATAAACATGAAGGTCTCAGAGGGATTCTCAGTGGAGTAGGAAATTATGCCGACGGCTTCAAATGGCAGACGTTTGAAAAAATAATGCAGCAGTTGTTGCAAGAAATTGTTGAAAAGGATTCCGTATACACCAATATTGATGCGTATGTTAGGTATAACAAGAATAATTTTACGGGTGATCTGGGAGTCGGTGAAAAGACGGAAGCAATCCTAAAAAAATTGACACCAATCATCATACAGAAAGCGAAAGATGCTATAAAAACGATCAAACCGTCTCGTACACTTGGAACCAGGGGGAGTGTAGATGGAGAAATATCGGAAATCATAAAGTATCTTGGTAAACTAACTAGTGATGTTGAAAATATGGAAAGCAATATAACACAGGCAATTGAAGAGGAATTGGCATCGGGTTCGGAATTAAGTTACGTAAATGCCCATCAATCCGACCACAAACATTATCTCAGTAGCGCTATTAAGGAAACATTGTCTATTATCTCTATGAGTGTTAAATACGTGTGCGCACAATTGGAAAATTTCAAGAATGCTTCCCGTATTTCCAACTTAGATCAGGCCATCAAAGATGTGACTGCTATACCGGGAAAGCTCTCTGACGATCCGTCACTTGGTCAAAATATCACCAACGGATTGAAGACTGTAACGAATCATATCGAAGAACTTAACAAATTTTTAGTCAAATCAACAGGTGACAATTCCATGCACGAGGCGATCGATGAACTGAAATCAAAGATGGTCGACGAACTTGATAAGCTCAAAAAAGATAAGGAAGGCCATCAAGGGCAAAACGGTATCATAAACGAAAATAAAGATAAAGCTGACGAGCAAATGGAGAAATTGAAAACCGAGCTTAAAAAGAAGCTTAACAGCTTTGATATCAACGTCACACATGCCGATACATTAATCGAAGACTCTATTGATAGCATCGTAAGGGTTTTAGATGACGCTCATGGTGTTATCGAACGAACCGTCACTGACGCTTTTGAGAAAGTTAGACAATCCGTCCGCGCCCTCTTCGCCGAGTCCCACCGCGCCGACCTCTCTGCCCTCCGCTCCCTCGTCGACCAGCAGCTGAAGGCGGTGCAAGGCATAATCGCGAAGGACAGGGTGACGGGCGTGAAGGGGATGCTTAAGACGCTGAGTGGTGTCTCCGTCAATATGAAATCCTCACAGTATGCAGATCAGAATAATATGCTCATGAAGCTGCAAACGGCTGCATCTAAGAAAAACAGTTTGACAAAAGCTTATTTTGATGAATTGGTTCAACTCGTCAGAGCGTACTACCGTTCTTACTTAATTTATGTGCACGATGATGCTGTTAGATTATCCGCCTCCCACCCTTCTCCCTCCACCGACTACCCCTCTCAACTCAAGGCCATTTTCGACAAACTCGTCGAACTTCTTAATCACCTCGAAAAAGACAAGTTATATAACTACGACCATAATTTCGTTGATTTACTCGCCTCCCTCAACTCTCTTGTTGACTCCCTCTCTCCCTCCTTCACCTCCCCCTGCCCCCTCCTCGCCCCCCTCAAGGCCGGCCTCGCCAAATTCACCGAGCAACTCGGCCACGCGTACGTGAGTAGGTACTCGGGGCAAAAATACACTGCGTTAACTGAACGAAAACAGGTTCCCGATCCTAAAAAACCTGACAGCAAAGAAAAAATTGACGTTACCGATTTAACCCCTGAGGGCCGGAACTGCGCCAAGGTCTGCCTGACGATAGTGGAGATGTTGACCAAAAATTTTGTGGAGTTGAAAGATGAATGTCAAGTCTACAAAAGTAAGCAAATTAACACGTATGATGATAATTTATTTGGCGAATGTTTTACGAAACGTGGTTTCACGGTGACATCCGACAAGGGTAGGCAGCACGGCGAGTTACAAGACAAGAGTGACATGACCGGCGATGCAGTTTATAAGAAGATAACGGCAAAAGTTACAGGCGTCCAGATGTTAACTTTCCTAAAAACATGGAAAGAAGAACAACGCAGAAAACATCCTCACAGGCATCCAAATGGTAACATTCACCTCTTCGACGTTCTTGACTTCCTGCAAGGTTACGTCGTCACATATTACACAGTCCGTCACCTGGAACATATTCCATCAGCTAAAGCACCGCGTAATATTTATCAAATGCTGCAATGGCTGAGCGGCGTTCGATATTATCCAAGTCTTATTCCCCTGTTCCTTTGCTTCAAGGATCTGTTTCCTAGACGTAAAGAAGACGAAGGAAAGGATATCAAGGCTATATCACCCGCTAGCGTAAAGCTCTCAGCAACAACTGAAATCACGTATGCGCACTTAGGAAGAAAAGTGTTTGTGAATGTCTGTTTACACGCCCATGATGTCTTGGTTGCCATCCTGGGTCACGGTCACGCAGGTGGGCGATACGCTGTCGATTTCAAAACCAACGAAGCAAAGTTGTTGTATCCTAGTAAGGCGAGTGACTGTTTTGATATGCTCGTAGACATTGCGTATCGCGTGCAACACCAGCTGTATTTCCTCTTCCAACAGTTTTACTTCGAATCATCGTACAGCTCATGGCGCGACTGCCTCTATGGCAGGGGAGTGGCCGGGTCATCGTGGAAGTGCAATACCAAGCAGTGCCCTAACCACGACTGCAACCAAACGGCTAGGCAAACGGCCAACCAAATGGGTAACCAAACGTGTGACCAACACTGTGACCAATATCCCATGTGCGACCTAAAATCACCTTTGCAGTCATTCTTGGAGGATGGCTTACAAGGCTTCTTACCACATCAATTTACCAAGCCGGGCTGCAAACTGGAATGCACGGCAGCCAATCACAAAGCTATTCCCTGTAAGACTCCCATGGGCTTCGGTGATATAAGTAATATGGCATCGCATACGCAGAAGGGTACGCATCTCAGAGATGTTTTAATAGATTTCTGCGGGAATTCTACTGCTCCCCTTACACTGATGTGCGCTTATTTCAACTGCCTGTTACAGCGTCCTCCTCAGAATCTGGGTGATATGTTCGCGTTCTATTACAACCTAATGAAAGAGTGGAGTAAGAATGAGACGCATAAAAGAAAGGCATTTGACGAAGCTGTCAGGAAGGCCAATTTCGAAAATCGAGGTACAACGCTCGAACTGGATGATGTCTTCAGTGCGCACAGTAACATTAGCAGCAACCACGCTGGGAGGCATCTGTCTAGCCTGGTGAACTGCGACGGTGATAGTGGATCAAATTGCGGCCGGTATTTGAAGCCCATCAGCACCGACGTATATACTATTTATTCATCGGAATATGCTGATAAGTATGTCTCATGGATCGTCTACCTCACTGAAACATTCTATGACTTGCTTAAGAAATTATACGACGAATGTAACGGCAACTGCGGTCCGAAGGGATCCAACTGCCACAACAAATGCTGTGTCAAAGGGTGTCCATCCCTCGTAAAAGAGTCGAAAAATGTGACCCATGATGAAGGATGCACGTCCATTGTCCAGTGCAAGCATACACTTCCAACCTTGTGCAGATATGGATTCACGTTCTGGTACCAGACGAGGATCAACGGCGAACAAGGCATAGAAAAAAAACGTACCTGCAAGGATTTGTGCAACGTGCTAGAGAGAGTGCTGAGTGACAAAGAAGCTGACCAAGCTCCACTCGCTAAACTAATCTACGTCACAATTCCTAACTTCCTCTTCGAAATCCGCGCCCCCTTCATCTGGCTCAATGTCGCCCTCTGGCTCCTCTCTTTGTTGTACCTCCTCCACATCATGGTCATCCGCCTAGACCTGCTCCACATCAAATCGCATCTACATAGTCCCTCGAGTCATCGCATAGCTGCTCAATCACTACTCTCCGCTGCACGTGTTAACAAGCTTAACAGAGTGTTTTACCTGCAACCATAATCGTACTCACGTGTTTACTACCTACACTCACCTAGCATCACCTACTCACCTAACTTATGAATTGTGCTTTAATCTGTTGCATCACTCATTAATCATTGTATGTGATTGTGTAACAGTTAACTAAAGTGGTGACCAAGATGCTGCCCAAAGTGTTGACCAATGTTATGACCAAAGTGCTGACCAAGGTGCTGCCCAAAGTGTTGACCAAGGTGCTGACCAATGTGCTGACCAAGGTGCTGCCCAAAGTGTTGACCAATCTGCTGACCAATGTGCTGACCAATGCCATGACCAAGCACCTGACCAATGTGCTGACCAATGCCATGACCAAGCACCTGACCAAGGTGATGGTCACGGCAGCGATGACATGGTTACGGCAGCGATGGCATGGTCACGGCAGCGATGGCATGGTTACGGCAGCGATGACAGTGGTGACTTAAGTTGCATTTATTATCCACTCTACATCGCTCCTTTATCCACTCTACATCGCCCCTTAATCCACTCTACATCGCTCCCTAACCCACTCTACATCGCCCCTTTACCCACTCTACATCGCTCCTTTATCCACTCTACATCGCTCCCTAATCCACTCCACATCGCTCGAATTCCCTCGCCTTAATACCGCTATGACCTCTATAAACCATAGCAATAACTTGTGCCTTGTCACCCTTCACTTCCCTTCTTCCACCTCTTGCCACTGCCAAGTCCCATCATGTTCAGCCTAACTCCAAATCTCTCGAATTACTTCGTCTTATTAACGCTATGACCTTCTTGAACCATCATAATAACTTGTTGATACTGACCATTCTCTTACTGACGCTGCTACTAAGAAAGCCTTGCAGGACATTGACTCCAAGTTGAAACAGGTTGAAAATCTTAAAAAGAGTCTTGAAGGATTGACTGAAAATGACAATTGTAAAAACCTTCTAAACAATCTTTGTGACGGCCTCGAAAAATTCCTAGGCTTCCACCCTTCTTCCAAAGGCTACGATGGCCAGGGCATCGTCTACTCTGACCTTGACAGGCTGTGTGACGGGGTGATGGGATTTTTGTTTGAAATAATTAGTGAAGTAAATAACAACGAAAATCTTAAGAAATACAATACTGAATTACCTAAAACACTTAATAAAATTAAACAAGCGCTATATAATGGTAGAGAGAAATTCAACACCCATATGCCCCTTGTCAGTCAAGGTGTTGCGAGGTGGTTGAAAGAGGTGAATGAAAAACATCAAAGTGTGATTACACCTCTAGAACATTTACTACGCTTAGTCAATAATCACATGTCAATTGATATGAGTGCAATCATTGTTACAGAACAGTTGCATAATTGGCAAGGCTTTTCCAGTCTCTACGTTGAAAAAATTATAGAAGCTGAAAAAGCTCTACATAATGTTGACGAAAATTTAGAAATTAAATTGGCACCTAAACTAGACTTGATAAAACAGGTGGCACAAAATTTTTGGTCATCCGTTATTGACCGATCCGTGACAAATTCTGTAGAGACGCTGTACAATAAGTTAACCAGCATTCCGCAAACCCTCACTAAACGTATATCTGCTAAAACACAAACCGTGCAAAGCACTCTCAATGTAAAGTTTGATAAGATCGCAGCAAATATTGAGAATTTTAAAAAAATAAAAAACAGTCAAATTCAGTCAATCAACAGTGCTGTGTCGGCAGCCAATCAACACATTGTCGAACTGATTGGTGATTCCCAAAACGGTTTCGATACGAATTATAAGAATCAGATATCCAAAAGATTCACTGCTCTGCGGAATGAAATTGAACGTTTCGTAAAGAAAGATTCCGGTAACACGACTGAGCTTCTGAAGCAATTCGAAATGGTCACCAATGGCATCCGAGAGCTGCAAGTAAACGTTCAAGGGGATTTACAAAAGCTGAAAAATGACATTACTGCACTTGCCGACACAGTATACAGTGATGATCGTAACCCGCTTGTTAACGATGCGTTGACCCAGCTTAAAAACGACATGGAAACACTTAGGAATACGACAGCAGCAATCACAGCCAAGTCTGACAGTTTGCAGCGTCAATATACAGAGTCGTGCAAGGAGACAATTGATATATTTGCGAATCAGTACGGCAAATTGAGAGAGTCCATTTACGGTCCGGGATCTAAGTCAGTCACCGACATCAAGAAGGGCTCCATCGCTCATCTTGTCACTGAACTTATTGATGCTATTGGTGCCGTGGATGTCGGGATACTAGATAGCGCCGTCACCAAATTCCACGGTGATGTTACACAGAGGATAAAAGATGCGGCAGATAAGGCTGTTGAAAAGGCAGCTGATCAATTTAAAATGAAAGGTGACGGTGAAGCTCAGATAGACGTGACATCCATAATGGTTCTATTTGATGGCGCCAAAACGGCGCTTGATCAAGCCGCTTCTTCGGTAAATGTACAACTTGAGGCTCTGAAAGAAGTGCCCGGCGTCGTCGAAGAATCTCGACAGGGTGCTGATACACTGATGGATAAGCTAAAAGGTGAGCTTGATGTGCTTCAATATCAAATTAAGGCAATAGAGGAGCCTGTGAACGCTGCCAATGCAGTCTTAGATGCTGCAATATCACAGCTACCAACATCTTTACAAGATGCTCAAAGTACCGCCAACGTTACTATGTCCTTGCTCAGAAGTGATCTTCAAGCGACAACAAATAAAGCCTTCAACGACTTGGAAGAGCACGTCCAGAAAATGTTTGCCGAGCAAAAAAAAGCAGAGTTGCGTGCTGTCTACACA
>NW_012237248.1:0-9289 GCF_000981445.1 Babesia bigemina
GCGGTGTAGAGTGGATAAAGGGGCGATGTAGAGTGGGTTAAGGGGCGGTGTAGAGTGGGTTAGGGAGCGATGTAGAGTGGATGAAGGAGCGATGTAGAGTGGACAAAGCAGCGATGAAAAGTGGGTAAAGGGGCGATGTAGAGTGGGTTAGGGAGCGATGTAGAGTGGATAAAGGGGCGATGTAGAGTGGGTTAAGGGGCGGTGTAGAGTGGGTTAGGGAGCGATGTAGAGTGGATGAAGGAGCGATGTAGAGTGGACAAAGCAGCGATGAAAAGTGGGTAAAGGGGCGATGTAGAGTGGGTTAGGGAGCGATGTAGAGTGGATAAGGGAGCGATGTAAGGTGGATAAAGGGGCGATGTAGAGTGGGTAAAAGGGCGATGTAGAGTGGATTAAGGGGCGATGTAGAGTGGGTTTAGGGGCGATGAAGGGTGGGTAAGGGGCGATGTAGAGTGGATAAGGGAGCGATGTAGAGTGGATAAGGGGCGATGTAGAGTGGATAAGGGGCGATGTGGAGTGGGTTAGGGAGCGATGTGGAGTGGATGAAGGAGCGATGTAGAGTGGGTTAAGGGGCGATGTGGAGTGGGTAAAGGGGCGATGTGGAGTGGGTTAGGGAGCGATGTGGAGTGGGTTAGGGAGCGATGTGGAGTGGATAAAGGGGCGATGTGGAGTGGATAAAGGGGCGATGTAGAGTATGTTAGGGAGCGATGTAGAGTGCATAAGGGGCGATGTAGAGTGGATTAGGGAGCGATGTAGAGTGGGTAAAGGGGCGATGTAGAGTGGATTAAGGGGCGATGAGGAGTGGATAAGGGAGCGATGTGGAGTGGGTTAAGGGGCGATGTAGAGTGGGTTAAGGGGCGATGTAGAGTGGATAATAATCACCACTTTAATCACCATGTCATCGCTGCCGTGACCATGTCATCGCTGCCGTGACCAAGACATCGCTGCCGTGACCAAGACATCGCTGCTGTGTCCATGTCATCGCTGCCGTGACCATATCATCGCTGCCGTAACCATGTCATCGCTGTCGTAACCATCAACTGTCATCGCTGCCGTGTCCATGTCATCGCTGTAGTAACCATGTCATCGCTGCCGTGTCCATGTCATCGCTGCCGTGTCCATGTCATCGCTGCCGTGACCATGTCACCGCTGCCGTGACCATGTCACCGCTGCCGTAACCATGTCATCGCTGCCGTGTCCATGTCATCGCTGCCGTGTCCATGTCATCGCTGCCGTGACCATCAATTTGGTTAGGTGGTAGGTCACCACTTTGGTCATAGCATTGGTCAGCACCTTGGTCAGCACATTGGTCAGCACTCTGGTCAGCACATTGGTCAGGTGCTTGGTCAGCACATTGGTCACCACGTTGGTCATCACGTTGGTCATGACATTGGTCACCACTTTGGTCAGCACATTGGTCAGCACCTCGGTCAACACTTTGGTCAGCACTTTGGTCAACACTTTGGTCAACACGTTGGTCAGGTGGTTGGTCACCACTTTGCTCAACACTTTGGTCAGGTGCTTGGTCAGGTGCTTGGTCACCACTTTGGTCACCACGTTGGTCATGGCATTGGTCACCACTTTGGTCACCACTCTGGTCAGCACTTTGGTCACCACGTTGGTCAGCACATTGGTCAGCACCTTGGTCATGGCATTGGTCACCACTTTGGTCAACACCTTGGTCAACACATTGGTCAGCACGTTGGTCAACACATTGATCAGCACTTTGGTCATGGCATTGGTCATGGCATTGGTCAGCACGTTGGTCATGGCATTGGTCAGGTGGTAGGTCACCACGTTGGTCAGCACGTTGGTCAGGTGGTTGGTCAGCACATTGGTCAGCACATAGGTCAGCACTTTGGTCATGGCATTGGTCAGCACCCTGGTCAGCACCCTGGTCAGCACATTGGTCAGCACTGTGGTCACCACATTAGTTAACTATTACGCAATCACATACAACGATTAATGAGTAATTAAAAACATTAGATGACAATTCATAAGTTAAATGAGTAGGTGATATGCTAGGTGAGTGTAGATAATAAACACGTGAGTACGATTATGGTTGCAGGTAAAACACTCTGTTAAGCTTGTTAACACGTGCAGCGGCGAGTAGTGACTGCGCGGCGATGCGATGACTCGAGGGACTATGCAAATGCGATTTGATGTGGAGCAGGTCTAGGCGTATGACCATGATGTGGGTGAGGTACAGGAGAGAGAGGAGCCAGAGGGCTACGTTGAGCCAGATGAAGGGGGCACGGATGGTGAACAGGAAGTTGTCGCATTTGTTGAAGAGGTCGCTGAAATATTTGGACTCCAATACGTTCCTCAACTGAGTGCAGAAGTCGGAGCACAGTTTTTCTTTGGATTTCCTATTCAATGCGATTACGTTGCCAAATGAGAAACCATATCGGTAGAAGGTAGGTGCGACACCTTTGCACTTCACCATGGAATCGCATTTACAATGGGACTTCTTACTCTGCTCATCGGTGAGACCATGCTGTCCGCGTTTGCACTGTCTACTGTTAAGGCAATTGCGGCAACCCCAATCTTGGCACATAATGTTGCAGAAGTCTTGGTATAAATTGTTGAGCAACGTCCAGAAATTCCAAGGTAAGTACACTGCCCAGGACAAGTAGGTGTCCGAGTGCGCTTTGGCAACATAATAATATGAATCGGCACATAGGGAAGACATGTAAGGAGCGCAATCTACATTTTTCTTGTCGCTACATATGTCACCCGTTGTGAGGTTCTTTACGTGGTTATGCTCGCAGCTGCTATGCTTAGTATAACCGGAACCATAAGCGTTAGTTATAGCGTCGGTTAGCTCATTAGGTTGGTCAACTAGATGAATGGACACGTTTTTAATGGACTCTTCGAATGCTGTTTGCACGTCATTCTTGTCTGTATTCGAACCGTCATACCAGCCGCCAATAAGTGACAACGCGAAACCAAAGTGCTCTGGTAGACTGGACGGTGGCTTAGGCAAGAGAGTGAACAGCGTCTCAACTTTTCGGATGCTGAAGAATGAATCGAGTATGGCACATATATCTTTGCCTGTTTTAGTGCTACCAGAAAACCCTCTAAAACCGAGAGGAGTCAGACAGGGCATTCCCTTCTTGGAGGTGGAAGGACACGTGGCACATTCGTATTTGCAACCAATTTTAGTTAGGTGATGCGGTAAATGCCCGGGCAAACAATCGTTCAGATAAGACATGAGTGGTGAATTTGGTTGGCAGTTTACTTTGGTGTTTGCCTGGCACGTTGGTTGGCACTTTGGTTGGTCCGTTACTTGGTCCCTTGAGTGCTCGGTACACTGCGATTTGCCCATGGGAACATCCATCCCGTACTGACAGTCACGCCAACCCAGATGATTGGAACGGTACTTGCACTGATTTCGTAGGAATTTAAGCGGAGGGAAGAGCCTACGAAGAACGTCGAGGAGCATGTCAAGGCAGCCTTCACCGTCTTGCGGGTAATAGAAGTTGAACGAATTGTTGGAGTAATCGCAGCCGTAAACTGTCTGAGCGTCTCCGGTACCAGCAATGCAGACGACGGTGTCATACGCTTTGGAGCATATCTCCGTTACGCCTCCTTGTACGCTGTTGTACGTGATCTTATCCGGATAGGCTTCAAGGGATGAGCTGTCGTCGACGAACGATACACTTAATTCGTCCTCCTCCTTCTTGTTCAAACCGTCGATAATTCCGAGCGTGGTTACGTCTCTCATATCCGTATACACGGGATGATGTGGGAGACCCGAAAGCCATACGAGCATCTCGTACACGGAACATGGTTGCCTTCGTGCCTGTAAAGTGGACAGATAACATACTTCGTTGTACTGCTCCACATGACTGAGCAGGCAATCGAGAATATGAGTTACGTTGAATTTGTCCATTCTTTCTTCTGGCTTACATTTTTGCAAATGTGGATTGCTTTCAACGGCGCTAATCTTTTCCTTGAGTTTTGAGTAGATGTCGTTACCGGTATGTCCAGTTAATGGGAATCTTAACTCCCCTTCTTTGGCACCCTCATTTTCTGCGACATCATAACCACACCGCTTGAGGTATTGCCCGAGGGGATTTTCTTTGTCTCCATTATATATACATATTTTCTCACTTCTCCAGGCGTGTTCACATTTAAAATGTAACTTATACAAATTCTCGTGGAACATGTTCAAAATGGTTAGAAAAATTTTGGCGAGTTTGGTGCCTTCAGGGGTTGAAACGGTAATCCACCTAGGACCCTTTAAGTCAACTATTTCTCCTGTTTTTTTAACCAAATTATCGAAGTCAATATGATCACTATGCCCATCATACCCATTCACATACACCCTCCCCATCTCACCGACAAACCCCTCCAGCCCCGCTCTAACCGCATCGAGCAGCTCCGGGTGCCGGGGGTTGGCGAAGGCGGAGGGGGATAGGACGGAGAGGGAGGAGGAGAGGGAATCATGCAATTTAACAAATTCATTATCATAATTATACTTTTTAGACTTCTTTTCATCGATTAAATTAGTAAGGAAATTGTCGAAGTTAGTTTTGATTTTGGTTAGCTGTATATATGGGTCCGTGGTTTCATTGGTGGTTGCAGGTTTGATCGTATTCTTGACTTGCGCTTTGATATACTCTAAAAGTGGATCGAAATAGTGCTTGCATTTTTCTGTTGCATAATTAAATTCACTTATGCCCGTGAGTTCCGTAAGCTTGCCACGATTGTGATTCATGTTCCACATCAAACATTTGACACCTGACGCTGTATCGTCATCAATAATCTTGTGTATTTCACATGTTTGATCTACAACTAAAGTTTTTAGAACTTTCAACTCTGCAAGTATTTGCCTACAAAATAGCTTTCGGATTTTGTTTGATACGGTGTCGAAAGATTTTTCGGTTGCTTCAGATAGTTGTTTCTGTAGTTCGGATAGGGCCCTGCTGGAGTTTATGAATGCCGTAGATATCGTGTCTTGTATCTCTTCTATTGCAATGGATAACACTTCGTCGGCCTGTAATACGGCGTTGCTAATGACCTCAAGTTGGGCTTTTATCTCATATCGCAAAGTTTCCATCTTCTCCATCGCCGCCATTTTTTTTTCATTAACGAAGGTGGGAAGATTTTCGAGTTCAGTAATAATTCTGTCCATTGCTGGAGTGCCCGTCTCAGCTGTGATGTTTGTGATACGTATTTCCAAGGCGCTAAGTGTGTCGAGTATTTTAGTTAAACCGCGCTTGTCACTCCAATCTTCCCCCCCAAATCCATTGGTGTTAAGATCATCTAGTTTACCAATGACATTATTGTCCAACTTTTTCCGAAGCTCATCAAATTGCGAAGTCAGCTGACGTATTGCGCCAGTAATGCTGCCAGTTTGCCCGGGCACGGTTTGTCTATGCATTGTGCCAACGTCCGTGTGGATGCTCGAAATGTCTTGGGGCACACCCAAATATTTCTCATTCTTGGCAAGCATGTTTTCCAGCTTAGTCATGTAATAATTGAGACCATGATTCCAACCTCCGTCCACTATAGCCTTGATAGCGTTAGCAAATTCGGTTAGCTTGTTATTTACGTCTTCACCCAACTTTTTGAAGGTATTAGTGCCTATTTTATCGTCACCACCACCTTCTGTATCAACGATGAGACCATCAAGTTCTTGAATGCCCTCACCGTTAAATTTTTTAATGTTTGTGTCGATCGCCGTAGACTTGGATTCTTCGAATTTCGGCATTATGTTTCCGTTGACGCTCTCAACTTTCCGATACATGTCATGAATTTTTGTACCGGCATCCTCTCCCATGGCAGAGAAAGCTGTAATTTGGGTGGACGGTGACTTATATGTGTATTTGAGATTTTTCAGACTTCTTATCGTTTCCTTGAATTCGTTATTATATGTGCTATGATCACTAAACTCTTTAATCCACGCCTGCATTCTGCTACTATTTGCCTGCAGACCTTGAATGACACCGTCTTTACCATAGGCATCCTCCCACTTAACACCTTCAAGCCCTTTAAAATAATCCTTGACCCACGTCTGACAATCACCCTTCAATTTGGTCAAATCTTGTTTTATAATGTTACGCACTTCCTCCGTCATTGTCGCAGGCAATGTCCTAATCAAGCTACTGACTTCCGTCTTGGCCTTTTTGGCAAATCCTAAGAGCTTATCTGCTCGTTCTTGCAGTTCGCTTACCGCTTCGGTTATTTTTTTTCGCTCTCCATATTTGCCTTCATCATTTTTTCCATCAAGCTTATTCACAATTTCCTTAACCTTAGTCTTTGCATCTGTAACTGCTTTTCCAGCCTCTTTTTTCCAAATTTCCAAGTTTTTGTGGATTTCAACCAGATTAGTGTTCATCTTTTCTATCTGTGTATTGGCTGCTTCAATGGTATCAATTGCTTTACCAATATCTGTATTTCTAGGGCCATCACCGTGCTTCTTATGGTTCAACTCCGTATACACAGTCCCTGCATCGCGCATAGCGTCACAAACTACCTTTGTAGCGTATTTTTTCCACTGATCTAGATTATCGTTTGCATTGGTGAACTCCTGACCGATTACCGCAACCGTCTGTTTCACTTTTTCGAATTCCTCTCTGAGTTTTCCTTTTGTGCTAGTGCTCCCGTTTTTAATGTATTCCATTGCATCTGTTATTTTATTAAAATGATGTTCAATTATATTTCTATATGTCCCATCGAAATCATTATCCAACATATTCTTAGCATCATGCAACTTTTGTTTGATATCTTCAGTGTAGCCCTTTTTTGTATCGTGCAAAGCAGTGACCTTTGCACGGATATTTTTAAATTCTGTTTCCAACCATGAATGGAGGACATCGGATTCCTCTCTGATTTTGTTCTTAATAGACTCTCTCTGGTCTACCAGTGTCTGATCTGCAATCCTTACTTGGCTCTTAAACACTTCATCTGTAGCAGAAACAGTCAACATTTTAACAGTCAAGCTAATTGCCTTAACCTCATGCAACACGCTACTTCTTAACGCAGTATCTAATTTAGAAGCATTATTATGAATATTGTTGACATTTGTTTCAATCATTTTGACCGTCGACTTCCACTCCTTCAGTAGCTTGCCAAGAGAAAAACATTCTTCGCTTGAAACTCTTGAGTAATATTCACCTGCAGGAGATGATAATTTAGTACTTAACTCACCTAATTTTGTAGTAACATTATTAGTCAATGTCTCAACTTGTGAATTATATTTCCCCAACCACCCCTTCACCGCGCCGACAGACGCCGCAAGCCCTTCACGACCGGTGCCAATATTTTTAGTTAAGGTGTCTAGTACTGTTTGAAGCTTCATTCCACTGATGTATTGATCATAAGTTGTCACTTCATTTTCGTTTTTCACCGCACCAAGCACACCACTCAAAAATCCCATCACCCCGTCACACAGCCTGTCCAGGTCGGAGTACACAATCCCAGTGCCGTCGTAGCCTTTGGAAGCAGAGTTGAAGCCGAGGAAGGTTTCGAGGCCGGAACATAAATTATCTAAGAGATTTTTAGGCTCATTTGGATGATTATTAAGATTCTCGTAAAATCCACAAAGCTCCTTCACTTTCTCCAAAGCCTCCAACTTGGACTGCAATTTGGCTGAGTCAGCAGAGGGAGAGGGGGAAGGAGGAAGATTATTAAGGTTATTATGCTGTTTAAGTTGTTCTTCAAGAAGCTTAATTTGCTGAGTAACTAACTTACTAAGCTCACTAATTTTCTCGGTGTCACCAGCCTTGCCAGCAGAGTTGACAGACTCAGAAAGCTTAGTAACATGAGAAGAGTAAACATCTTTTAGGTCATTTTTAAGGTCTGGATTAGTGTCAAAAACAGCGATAATAGCCTTCACAACGGCTTTCTTAACACTCTCACTCTCACCAACAAATCCTCCAAGTTGACCAGCAAGGTGACCAAGCTGGACAATCTTCTCTTCAACAGACTTCAAGGCTCTTCTAGTAGCATCGTCAGTGAGAGAATGGTCAGTATCAGCAAGTTTTTATAAAGGTTTAAAGAGGTCATAGCGTTAATATGGCGAGGTAATTCGAAGGATTTGGAGATAGGGTGAACATGATGGGACATGGCAGTGGCAAGAGGTGGAAGAGGGAAGTGGAGGGTGACAAGGCACAAGTTATTGCTATGGTTTATAGAGGTCATTGGGGTATTATGGCGAGGTGATTCGAGGGATGTAGAGTGGCTTAAGGGGCGATGTGGAGTGGATAAGGAGCGATGTAGAGTGGGTTACGGGGCGATGTAGAGTGGGTTAGGGAGCGATGTAGAGTGGATAAAGGAGCGATGTAAGGTGGGTAAAGGGGCGATGTAGAATGGGTAAAGGGGCGATGAAGAGTGGATTAGGGAGCGATGTAGAGTGGATAAAGGGGCGATGTAGAGTGGATAAGGGGCGATGTAGAGTGGGTAAAGGGGCGATGTAAGGTGGATAAAAGAGCGATGTAGAGTGGGTTAGGGAGCGATGTAGAGTGGATAAGGGAGCGATGTAGAGTGGGTAAGGGAGCGATGTAGAGTGGATAGAGGAGCGATGTAGAGTGAGTTAGGGAGCGATGAAGGGTGGATTAGGGAGCGATGTGGAGTGGACAAAGGAGCGATGAAGAGTGGATAAAGGGGCGATGAAGAGTGGGTAAAGGGGCGATGTGGAGTGGGTTAGGGAGCGATGAAGAGTGGGTTAAGGGGCGATGTAGAGTGGATAAAGGGGCGATGTAAGGTGGATAAAAGAGCGATGTAGAGTGGGTTAGGGAGCGATGTAGAGTGGATAAGGGAGCGATGTAGAGTGGGTAAGGGAGCGATGTAGAGTGGATAGAGGAGCGATGTAGAGTGAGTTAGGGAGCGATGAAGGGTGGATTAGGGAGCGATGTGGAGTGGACAAAGGAGCGATGTAGAGTGGATAAAGGGGCGATGTAGAGTGGGTTAAGGGGCGATGTAGAGTGGATAAAGGAGCGATGAAGAGTGGATAAAGGGGCGATGAAGAGTGGGTAAAGGGGCGATGTGGAGTGGGTTAGGGAGCGATGAAGAGTGGGTTAAGGGGCGATGTAGAGTGGATAAAGGGGCGATGTAGAGTGGGTTAAGGGGCGATGTAGAGTGGGTTAGGGAGCGATGTAGAGTGGGTAAGGGAGCGATGTAGAGTGGGTTAAGGGGCGATGTAGAGTGGGTTAGGGAGCGATGTAGAGTGGATAAAGGGGCGATGTAGAGTGGGTTAGGGAGCGATGTAGAGTGGGTTAGGGAGCGATGTAGAGTGGGTTAGGGAGCGATGTAGAGTGGATAAAGGGGCGATGTGGAGTGGATA
>NW_012237249.1:0-8607 GCF_000981445.1 Babesia bigemina
CTCTTCTAGTAGCATCGTCAGTAATGGAATGGTCAGTATCAGCAAGTTATTATAAGGATTTATGGAGGTCATAGCGTTAATAAGACGAAGTAATTCGAGAGATTTGGAGTTAGGGTGAACATGATGGGACATGGCAGTGGCAAGAGGTGGAAGAGGGAAGTGAAGGGTGACAAGGCACAAGTTATTGTGATGGTTTATAAAGGTCATAGCGGTAATATGGCGAGGTAATTCGAGCGATGTAGAGTGGGTAAGGGGCGATGTAGAGTGGGTAAGGGGCGATGTAGAGTGGGTAAAGGGGCGATGTAGAGTGGGTTAGGGAGCGATGTGGAGTGGATAAAGGGGCGATGTAGAGTGGGTTAGGGAGCGATTACAGGAGGTGAAGGAGCGATGTAGAGTGGGTTAAGGGGCGATGTAGAGTGGATAAAGGGGCGATGTGGAGTGGGTTAAGGGCGATGTGGAGTGGATAAAGGAGCGATGTGGAGTGGGTTAAGGGGCGATGTGCAGTGGATTATAATCACCACTTAAGTCACCACTGTCATCGCTGCCGTAACCATGTCATCGCTGCCGTGACCATGTCACCGCTGCCGTGACCATGTCATCGCTGCCGTAACCATCAACTTGGTCATGGCATTGGTCACCACTTTGGTCATGGCATTGGACAACACATTGGTCAACACTTTTGTCATGGCATTGGTCAGCACTTTGGTCAGCACCTTGGTCAGCACTTTGGTCAGCACATTGGTCAGCACCTTGGTCAGCACCTTGGTCAGCACGTTGGTCAGCACATTGGTCAGCACTTTGGTCAGCACATTGGTCACCACTTTAGTTAACTATTACACAATCACATACAACGGTTAATGAGTGATACAACAGATTAAACAACAATGCATAAGTTAGGTGAGTAGGTGAGGCTAGGTGAGTGTAGACAGTAAACACGTGAGTACGATTACGGCTGCAGGTAAAACACTCTGTTAAGCTTGTTAACACGTCCAGCAGCAAGTAGTGATTGAGCAGCGATGCGATGCGATGATGGTGAGTGCAAGTGAGATTTGATGTGGAGCAGGTCGAGGCGGATGACCATGATGTGGATGAGGTACAACAGAGAGAGGAGCCAGAGGGCTACGTTGAGCCAGATGAAGGGGGCGCGGATGGTGAAAAGGAAGTCGTCGCATTTATCGAATAGGTCGCTGAAATATTTGGAATTTAGCAACTTATTTAACTGACCGCAGAAATCGGAACACTTCTTTTTATATTCATCATTATTCAATTTGTCAGCTTTACCAAAACTGAATCCATATCGGTACAGCGTCGGTGACACGCCCTTACAACTTACTATTGATGAACACTGGCAACGTGGGTTCCCGCTTTTTTCGTCAGTAAGACCATGCCATCCTTTCTTGCACGTATCGCCTCTCAAGCAGCCGCGGCAACCCCAATCGGCACAGAATATGTTGCAGAAGTCATTGTACAAATCGTTCAGCAATCGCCAGAAATCCCATGAGAGGTATATGGCCCACGATAGGTACAGGCTGCAGTTGTTGATGGACATGTATTCATATGAATCTGCGCATAGCGATTGTAGATAGGGAGCGCAGGTCACATCTGCAACATCGTAACGACATATTTCCGAGGTAGTGAAATTGACAAGGTGCGGATGCTTGCAATCTTCATGCAAAACAGCCTGTGAACCGTACGCTTTCATCAATGTTTTGGTTAGTTCATAGGAATCGGGATATAACTTAAGGGAGACATCACGTACGCGTGATTCAAATGACGACTGGAAACTGTATTTACTTTTCATATTCTGGGACAACTTAGAGATATTCGACCATCCCTTAACCAGCGACAACGCAAAACCGAAATGTTCTGGTAACGTCTTGGGAGGCTTGGGCTGAAGACAGCACAAGTATTTGACATAATCATTATTTAGGAAAGTTTTGAGCACGGAGCATAGGAACTTGCCCGTTTTGGTGGATCCAGTGAAGGCACGGAAACCGAAGGGCGTAAGGCATGGCTTACCACTGTTACTAGGAGAGCACGTCCTACATTGAGCTTTGCAGCCAACGGATTCCAATATATGCGGTAGGTGGCCCGGTAGGCAATCGTTTAGCAAGGACATTAGGGGAGAAGTTGGTTGGCAATTTGGTTTGGTGTTAACTTGGCACGCAGCCTGGCACGTTGGTTGAGTGTTTGGTTGGCACGTTACTTCGTCCGTCAATCTGTTGACGCAGTGCGATTTGGTAGTCGGAATTTCTCTCCCGTAGTGACACTCACTCCAACCGTGGTGTTCAGCAGCTACACTGCAACGGTTGGATAAATATCTGAACTGCAAGAACAATCGGCGGAGTATGTCTAGCAACATGTCTAAGCATTGCGCGGGATCTGCTGGATACGACAGACCATCAGGGTTGATACGAAACTCGCACGCATAGCGGCCTTCGGCGTTACCGTTACCTAGGATGGCAACGAGGATATCATGTGAGTTTCCGCAAATGGGTAGCAGTTTCGCGTCAAGTGCCCGTGCTGTAATGTCTGCCTCTGTCTGAACATCCAATGTCAAATTCGCGGATCCAATTTCTTTGTGTGTTTTATGTTCCTCCCCCTTCGGTTTAGGGAACAATTCCATGACGTAATACCTAAGTGGATCGCGCATAGGATGATGCCATAAACCGCATACCCAGTGAAGCATTTGATAGATGTTACGCGGTGCTTTGGGTTTCGAATGAATCTGATAGTGACAGACGCTGTAGTACGTGCCAAGGTGACCGGTAAGACATCGAAGGATGTCCAACAAATTGAACTTATTTGATTTTTTATTAGGTTTGCACGTTGTAAGATGCCCTTTATCGGCGCCGGTAATTACCGTTAGTAGTAATGCATATATTGCCGAACCTTTCTTTGTCCTGTCCAGCTCCCCGTTTTGAGTACGCTCATCGTCTGACACCCTGAAGCCACGTTCGTGCAGCCAGTTACCCAAGGGGTTTTTTGTTTTGTTACCCTCTTTAATTACGTCATTTAAAAATATTTTTTTATCGTGGGAATCACCGCCTTTGACGCATCCTTGTAATAATTTTAACAAATCATAGAAAAGTATCTCGAGTATGCTGAAAAATATTTTTGCGCCATTTCGGCCATCAGCCGTTAATTCGTCTTCTCCAGTCTCTTTATGTGTCCATCTTTTAATAGTACTTCCCCCCTCATACCCGTTCACATACACCCTCCCCAGCTCCTTGACAAACCCCTCCAGCCCCTGTTTGACCGCATCGAGCAGCTCCGGGTGCCGGGGGTTGGCGAAGGCGGAGGGGGTGAGAGCGGTGAGGGAGGAGGAGAGGGTGGAGAGGAGGGAGGTGAATTTATTATCATAGAGGTATTTTCTATCATCAGGGACATTTTTAAGATGGTTAAGAAGGTCATCCAATTTTTGTTGAACTTTGGCAAGATTGTCGGCATAATGATGTGGATCCCTGTCGCCGACTTGAACTGGTGGATTTCTTTGTAGCATGATTTCTTTATGTTCTCTTTTGATTTCTTGGACAATGTATTCGTTGATTGGCTTCCAAAATGAGTTGAAATTTTCAGACAACTTTTTGAACGCCTCTTTCTTCTGCTCACCGGTGCCAGATGGCAAATTTGCAAGTTCGCTAAGTTTCTTAATATTTTCTTTCCCAGTAATTTTAGCTGACGTACTACCATCCTCCAACGTCTTCATCAACCCCTTGAACCCGATCGTCAAATCCCTGTCAATCTCCGCCGGCAACTCCCGCAACTCCTGGCCGACCTTGTCCGCGAACGCGGTGAGGAGCGCCTTGACGGAGGAGACGTAGTTGCGGCGGGCGGCGGTGGTGAGGGTGGAGGAGGCGTTCGCTGTCTGAGTGTTGACGAATTGTTTAAGTTTTTCAATGGTGGAATCGCGGATTTTGTGGGCGTCCGTGTCAATGAAATCTTGCGTCGCCTGGATCACTTTTGCCAATGAAGAGCTTTGCAAAATTCCGATACACCTTCTGATAGAGTTTAGTTGCTTATCAATTTTTGTATGCTTCAGGTAATACAAATGCCTATTAAGCTCTTCACCGACTTTTGATATATCACTCATTAAGTCCTTCAGGCTCTGCCCTATATTGGTCATTAACGCTTTCAACTCACCTCTGTCTTCCGTTGCACTGCTGGAAGATGCCTTCTTCACGTATATATTCAGGACATGGTTATTAAACGCATCTGTTATATGTTTATCAACCTCAGCTATGGCATCGTCGAGATTCTGTCTCCTGCTCTTACTGTTTCCCAGTGCTCCTCCCGGTTTGAAGGACGTAGTGAGCTTTTTGAGCTCTACATGTTGGTCCCTACCACGTGTTCCTTTTAGCTGCGGCAACTCATTCTCCAGCACGTCTGCAATGTCTATATAGAAATTGTACTGGTCAAGGGTGCTCTTCGAACCTGATTTATGTGTGATTGCAGGATCGATGGATGACCGAAGAGCGGTTTGCAGGTTATCAAATAGCACACCCGCTACTTTTGACGCAATGTCCACTTTGCCAATGTTAGCATGAAAGTCTTCCTCGCCGGTAAGCCATTCCAGTTGATCTGCAACTTTGTTGGCCACACTAACGATCAGGTTTAGTGTATATTTAACGGCTGATGACAGTATAACGTCAGCTTTGTCCACAGGTGGACCTTTCAAGTCTATTTCGACTTCCTTGGCTATTTCTCCAATGTTTATTCCCCCATTCTGACCCCTCAATTTTTGACCGAGTAGCAGGGCAAATTGGTTGCAACCTATCATAACTGCGCCAATATGTCTTTGAATACTTCCGGTTTCATAATCACTGTCATCATTTAAGGCGTCCTCAACAGCTTTACCGGCTTCGGGAATAATGCCCACCCTAACTTTTTCCGTAATTTTGCTTGCAATGGTTTTTATACATGTTTCATTAAATGTATCTGTTCCAGCTGACAATTTGCTTTCCAGTTGTGACCTATTTTGACCGCTATTGACATATTTCTTAAGTAAGCCTACAACAATTTCACTCTCATCTAAAATTTCTTCTATCCACTCCTTCACTCTCTCCTCATATTTTATGCCGGTGTATGTTCTGGCCCATGCCTTCACTTCTGTCTCGATTCGTGTCAGACCGTCCTTATCAGTAATCTTTTTAACCTGTGCTTCCACCTTCTGAGCGTATCCCCTAACATAATTCCCAATCTCAGTCTGAATTTGTCTTTTTATCTCAAACAAATCGACCTGTACAGCAGTTTCCAGTTCCGTCACTTTCTGTTTAACTTCCTCAACCAATTTTGTTACATTATCTTTTGTGCTCTCGAAAATCCAATACAGCTGTTCACCCTTTTTCGCTAATTCCTCTACCTTATGTTTAATAGCATCCTGATTAACATAGCCCACGCCTCTTTTTACAATTGGTTCGACATACTTCTTTGTCACACCTTCAATGAAACTTTCAGTGTTATTTATCCACATTCCCAACTCGTTAACGTAGCTTCCTAGCTTATCATATACACCGTTAAGCTGGTGTAGAATCTCTGCGACCAATGATCTCAACGAATCGACAAGCTCGTTCACTTTTGCATCAATTTGTTCGTTCACATCTTTTCCAAGCCATTCAAGCACACTTCTAATTTTTGCTGTCATCTCCTTGAAGTCCTTCTTCGCCTTGTCCGACACTTCAGTCAGACGCACAGTCTCATGCAAAACATTGCGCCCAGCGTTTTTTACTTTATCACGCAATATGGAATTCATGTCATTAATTTTAGTTTCTACTGTATTAAAAGCTATATTAAATATTGAAGCGTGCTTAAGACACTGCTCTAACACTTCCTTGATAGCATCATCAGCTTGCTTGATCTGTTCCTCAGTGAATGTCTCCTTACCTGAAGCAGCATTATCTTTTAATATATTACTTACCTTAGTTTTAAACTTGTCATCTACCTGTCCTAGAAGAGTGTCAATCGGCTTTTTAACTGCATTATTACTTCTCTCAACACTCTCATTATACTCCCGCACCTTCCTCGCCACCTGCGCAATGACCTTAAAACCCTCACGCCCGGTGGATAATTTAGTTTTAAGGTCAGTAACAAGTTTTTTTAGTTCCTCTTTACCCACACTGTAAGGCTGTTTCTCGCTGACATCCTTAAGCACCTGATACAAAAATCCCATCACTGCATCACACAGCCTGTCCAGGTCAGAGTACACAATACCCTGGCCGTCGTAGCCTTTGGAAGCAGAGTTGAAGCCGAGGAAGGTTTCAAGGCCGGTGCAGAGGTTATTAAGGATGTTAGTAGGGTTGTTATTTGAGGTAATTTTAAGGTTTAAAATTTTACCAAATTTCTTGTCAAGCTCCCTAGGCGGCACATGGTCAGGGCAGTGGCAAGAGGTGGAAGAGGGAAGAGAAGGGTGACAAGGGACAAGTTATTGTTATGGTTTATAGAGGTCATAGCGGTAATATGGCGAGGTAATTCGAAGGATGTAGAGTGGATTAGGGAGCGATGTAGAGTGGGTAAAGGAGCGATGTAGAGTGGGTAAAGGGGCGATGCAGAGTGGATAAGGAGCGATGTAAGGTGGATAAAGGAGCGATGTAGAGTGGGTTAAGGAGCGATGTGGAGTGGGTTAAGGGGCGATGTAAGGTGGGTTAGGGAGCGATGTAGAGTGGATAAAGGGGCGATGTGGAGTGGGTAAAGGGGCGATGTGGAGTGGGTTAGGGAGCGATGAAGAGTGGATAAAGGGGCGATGTAGAGTGGGTTAGGGAGCGATGAAGAGTGGATAAAGGGGCGATGTGGAGTGGGTAAAGGGGCGATGTGGAGTGGGTTAGGGAGCGATGAAGAGTGGATAAAGGGGCGATGTGGAGTGGGTTAAGGGGCGATGTAGAGTGGATAAAGGAGCGATGTAGAGTGGATAAAGGGGCGATGTAGAGTGGATAAAGGGGCGATGTAGAGTGGGTAAAGGGGCGATGTAGAGTGGGTTAGGGAGCGATGTAGAGTGGATGATAATCACCACTTAAGTCACTACTGTCATCGCTGCCGAGACCATGTCATCGCTGCCGTAACCATGTCATCGCTGCCGTGACCATGTCATCGCTGCCGTGACCATGTCATCGCTGCCGTGACCATGTCATCGCTGCCGTGACCATGTCACCGCTGCCGTGAACTCAACTTGGTCAGCACTTTGGTCAGCACATTGGTCAGCACTTTGGTCATGTCCTTGGTCAGCACATTGGTCAACACTTTGGGCACCACTCTGGTCATGGCATTGGTCAGCACTTTGGTCATGTCCTTGGTCAACACGTTGGTCAGCACTTTGGTCAGCACTTTGGTCAGCACATTGGTCTTGGCATTGGTCACCACCTTGGTCACCACTTTGGTCAGCACATTGGTCAACACGTTGGTCAGCACATTGGTCACCACTTTGGTTATGACATTGGTCAGCACTTTGGTCATGGCATTGGTCACCACTTTGGGCAGCATCTTGGTCAACACGTTGGTCGTGGCATTGTTCATGGCATTGGTCAGCACTTTGGTCAGCACTTTGGTCAGCACATTGGTCAGCACCTTGGTCAGCACCTTGGTCACCACTTTGGTCACCACGTTGGTCATGGCATTGGTCAGCACCTTGGTCATGGCATTGGTCAGCACGTTGGTCAGCACATTGGTCACCACTTTGGTCAACACCTTGGTCAGCACGTTGGTCATGGCTTTGGTCAACACGTTGGTCAGCACTTTGGTCAGCACATTGGTCACCACTTTAGTTAACTATTACACAATCACATACAACGGTTAATGAGTGATACAACAGATTAAACAACAATGCATAAGTTAGGTGAGTAGGTGAGGCTAGGTGAGTGTAGACAGTAAACACGTGAGTACGATTACGGCTGCAGGTAAAACACTCTGTTAAGCTTGTTAACACGTCCAGCAGCAAGTAGTGATTGAGCAGCAATCCTATGACTCGAGGGACTATGTAGATGCGATTTGATGTGGAGGAGGTCTAGGCGGATGACCATGATGTGGATGAGGTACAGGAAAGAGAGGAGCCAGAGGGTAAGGACAAGGTAGGAGAAGGGTTGTCTGATAGTCCAAATGAAGTTGTCACATTCCTCAAATAATTTGGTGAAATATTGCGATTTTAGTACGTTTTGTAATTGCGCGTACAGGTTACGGCAGTATCTTCTTTGATCACCGGATAACAATTTTTTGACGTCGCCAAATGTGAAGCCGTAACTGTATAAAATGCTCATCACACCGCGGCATCCCACCAGCGATCGGCACTTGCAGCCGTAGCCATCGCCGTGCTTGCCCGGTTTACAAGAGCTGCCGTCGACGCATGTGCTGCATCCCCAATCTTGGCAAGAGATACTGCTGAATGAATCAAACAATGATTTAAGATAGTCATACAGTGTCCATGGTAGATAAACGGCCCATGAGAGATACACGTTAGTATGTTTAGCTGCGATGTAGTAGTACGTGTCGCAGAATAGGGTCTGCAGGTACGGCCCGCAGTGGACGTTATCTTCGATTGCAAGCATACATGACTGACTCATCGCGAGGCTCGACATATCAGCCGATTTTGGAATATGATTACTTGCATTATGACTACTCTGA
>NW_012237250.1:0-7471 GCF_000981445.1 Babesia bigemina
TACATCGCTCCTTTATCCACTCTACATCGCTCCTTTATCCACTCCACATCGCTCCCTAACCCACTCTACATCGCCCCTTAACCCACTCTACATCGCCCCTTAACCCACTCCACACCGCCCCTTAACCCACTCTACATCGCTCCCTAACCCACTCCACATCGCTCCTTATCCACCTTACATCGCCCCTTTATCCACTCTACATCGCTCCTTAACCCACTCTACATCGCCCCTTTAACCACTCCACATCGCCCCTTAACCCACTCTACATCGCTCCTTTATCCACTCTACACCGCTCCCTAACCCACTCTACATCGCTTTTAACCCACTCTTCATCGCTCCCTAACCCACTCCACATCGCTCCTTATCCACTCTACATCGCTCCTTAGTCCACTCCACATCGCCCCTTTACCCACTCCACATCGCTCCTTGATCCACTCTACATCGCTCCCTAACCCACCTTACATCGCTCCCTAACCCACTCTACATCGCCCCTTATCCACTCTACATCGCTCCCTAACCCACTCTACATCGCTCCCTAACCCACTCTACATCGCCCCTTAACCCACTCTACATCGCTCCCTAACCCACTCTACATCGCCCCTTATCCACTCCACATCGCTGCCTAACCCACTCTACATCGCTCCCTAACCCACTCCACATCGCCCCTTAACCCACTCTACATCGCTCCTTTATCCACTCTACATCGCTCCTTAACCCACTCTACATCGCCCCTTAACCCACTCTACATCGCCCCTTTATCCACTCTACATCGCTCCTTAACCCACTCTACATCGCCCCTTATCCACTCCACATCGCCCCTTTCTCCACTCTACATCGCCCCTTTCTCCACTCTACATCGCCCCTTAACCCACTCTACATCGCCCCTTTGTCCACTCTACATCGCCCCTTTACCCACTCTACATCGCCCCTTATCCACTCTACATCGCTCCCTAACCCACTCTACATCGCTCCCTAACCCACTCCACATCGCCCCTTAACCCACTCTACATCGCTCCCTATGCCACTCTACATCGCTCCTTAACCCACTCTACATCGCCCCTTATCCACTCTACATCGCCCCTTATCCACTCTACATCGCCCCTTACCCACCCTACATCGCCCCTTCATCCACTCCACATCGCTCCCTAATCCACCTTACATCGCTCCTTAACCCACTCTACATCGCTCTTCTATCCACTCTACATCGCCCCTTTACCCACTCCTCATCGCCCCTTAACCCACTCCACATCGCTCCCTAACCCACTCCACATCGCTCCCTAACCCACTCTACATCGCCCCTTTATCCACTCTACATCGCTCCCTACTCCACTCCACACCGCCCCTAACCCACTCTACATCCCTCGAATTACCTTGCCATAATACCGCTATGACCTCTTTAAACCATCCTAATAACCTCTGCCTTGTCACCCTTCACTTACCTTCTTCCACCTCCTGCCACTGCCCTGACCATGTGCCGCTCAGGGAGCTTGGCAAGAAATTTGACAAAATTTAAAACCCTAAAATTACCTTAAATAATGACCCTGCTAACATCCTTAATAACCTTTGTACTGGCCTCGAGAAATTCCTCGGCTTCAACTCTGCTACCAAAGGCTACGATGGCCAGGGGATTGTGTACTCTGACTTGGATAGGCTGTGTGATGCAGTGATGGGATTTTTGCATGGTGTGCTTGAAGCGGTGAAAGAAGATGATGCAGTTAAAACGTACGATAAATACATGGATAGAAAGCTTAATACAGTACTAGAAGAGGTAAATAAAAATATTGGCTCCGGGCGTAATGGGCTTGCGGCGTCTGTCGGCGCGGTGAGGGGGTGGTTGGAGGGGTATGAAGGTGTTCTTACCACCAATACTAAGAACCTTAGAAATGCGTATATAACACTAAGAGATTTTAATTTTTTAAAAATTAGCGATGCACTTAGTTCACTTAAAAAACTTAGAGGCGATGACATTGCCAAGGTAGCCGACATCATAGATAGGTGTATTACTGAGGCCGGTAACTTGTCGAAAGACTTTACGCTGGCGAAGGTAGCGTATACTAAGCTTGATACGTCACTTAGAAATAGACTACGTGACACTGCCCGCCGTTTGGAAGTAGAGGTGGCGCGGTTTGTAGCAGCGGCGAGTAACAGTGAGTTGAAAGCTGTTGTACATTTGACCGGAAGGGAACTGGAGGTTCTACAAAGTACGGTGAACAGTCACGCGAAGGGGTGTTTGCACATAATGGAGAGTAAGATGAACGAAGAATTCAACGAGAAGATTACGCAAAAAATTGCAGGAATTAATGATGAACTAAAACAACATATTATCATGTTGGACAGGTGGATCGCGGCGGCGCAAAATGTTGTCGAGCAGGCAATAAAGAAGTGTGATGAGATACTTGGCAAAATTAAAGAAAACGATGAGAATACATTGCAGACGACAGAAATAGGAAAAGCCGTCGAAAAGTTAAAAGGCGAGGCAATAAAGCTTTTGAGTTCTGCGACTGAGGCTAAGAGAAGTGTTCAGAGTTTGGTGCCTGCGGCACTAAAGAAGGTGGAAGAAATGGACACGGCGGTTGAGTATGGTTTGTTTCAGATAAAAGAACAGCTGATGACAGGATTGTATAAATACGTTAGTGCTTATGTTGCTGAAGTACAAAGGCAAGTCGGATTAATTAAGGGTAAGAGAGGAGGAGATGATGGAAAAGGTATCGAAGGGATAAAAAAAAAGGTGCAAGGTTATATGAATCAATATAAAACCTTCGAAAGCCTGGTGCAACATTGGATCAACGATATTCTTACCGATAATGGCATAGTTAAAGAATCGCTCGGGACGTACGTTAGTAAAAGTGGTCAACATAGATTCAATCCCGATGATATAACTAATAGAAATGGATTTCATTTGACGAATTCCAATAAGGTAGCAGCTGCAATCAAGGAGCAGTTGACGCTGCTTGGTATAGAAATGGGGAACGCGGGAATTGAGGATGACGGCGAAGACAATATTCAGAACAATATTATGGCTGTACACAATTGTGTCACTGGATTCGTAATGCATCTTAACGCTAAACTCGATAAGGGAAAACCGCTGTCTGGTGATAGAGACAGATTTGTTGAGTCCATAGCCACAGCTATTGAGAAAGCTGTGGTAGTAGGAGGCGATGGTGCGGCTTTCCGAAGCCATCTCAAGCCCGTCGTTACTAACGTACTTGCTGCTTTGTACACGAAAACCAACCAGATTCTAACCGAACTAGAATCATTAGTTGGCGTCGAACACGAAGTAAAAATAGGAGATAATTTGGACGATGCGCTGGGAGTGTCAAACAATTTGGTTGAAGGTTTTACTGAGGCGATAAAAAACCCTTCCGAAACCTCCTCCGCCACATTCTTCAACCCTTATGATGCTGGGTCTACGATTAAACTCAAAGACAATATCTTAAAAACGATCAGTGAGGCACTGATAAAGCAGATTGGGAAGGAGAATAATCATGGTAGAGTAAATCTTGAAGGCGTTTCAAACTTCGCTCTGTACCGTACAAGCGTCACTGTGCCCACGGACGGTAAGCTGACAGGTATTAAAGATAAGAAAGAAGGAACACTACCGGAAGCTATTGGAGATATTAAGACTGAGGTGGAAAAAGCATTGCAAAATGTTCAACCACATCCTAGTGTAGGAGCGATTCGGGAAGTTAAGGATGCAACGTTTACAGATCAGTACAACATTGTAAAAAGAGAACTGCAAGACCTGACCAAATTAGTTGATGAAAAGAACGACAGTTTAATCAGTGGTGAAAATGGGAAAATTGGCGTAAAAACACTATTGAGAGATATAAAGCGGGGGCTAGGGAACAAGAGGGTATGGTACTTTTTTCCGAAGGGCCTCACTGAAATAAAGGAGCGTATCCATCACCTTCAAAATACCGCTCTTACAGAGCTACTTACAAACGCCGATAATTTTTATAATGATGTCATGCAGAAGCTAACTGGTGAAGCAATAGACTCCATCAAGGCATTCGTCAACAAGGAGATACACCGATCAACCACAACTATGCGAGAAAAGGCGCAACATCATTACCACAACAAAATAAGTAGTCTGTTCCATGAGACTAAGTCAAGAGTCACGAAGTATATTATTGAAATGGAAACAATGATTGACAAGGATTTGCAAAGCGGCGTTAAGGGCTTGATGAGGAAATTAAGGATGCACCTAGAAAACGATATTCAAACCAAAGTCATTTCTGGCAATAAAATAAGTGACGTGTATAAAAACATCGCTGCTTTTTCCACTAAGCTTCATCCGTTACTCTCCGCCCTCCTCACCTACACCAATGCCGACCTTAAGAAAATCGACCCAAATTTCACCAAACTCGCCAAATTCGCCAAACCCCTCGAAATGCCATTTGCCATCCTTGCTGATGTCGCCCACTTCAGTTCTGCCTTTGCCAATACCCTCTCCACCCTCTCCTCTCTCTCCTCCGCCCTCGACCCCCAAGCGCTGCCGGACGCAGGACGGCCCGTGCTCAAGGCGCTGAAGCAGGGGATGCTGGGATTCGTGGAGGAGTTGGGGAAGGGGTATGTGAGTAGGTATTCGATGGAAACGTTCAAAGAGGGGTTGACTGATAAGAAAGACACATTAACCGATTACGGCCGGAAGTGCGCGAAGGTATGTCTCAGCATAGTGCCCATCGTGACCAACTCACTAAGTGAGCTCAAAGAGAACCTTGACGACGAAGACGGGAAGTGGAAGAAATATAAGATATATAATTCAGATAAATCCCACCATAGCCTCCATCGGCTATTCTTCCGTGACAACGGTTATGATATTGACTTGCCTGTGGAAGCGAAACACGGCGAGCTGAATCATAAAGATACGATACTAGGTGAAATAATTCTCAACAAATTGAACGATCCTACGTATAAATTGTTCGCTACTAGTAAGCAACCGCTTGGCGATCAAGAGCTCACGGTAGACTTGGTCAACGAACACGGTATCCTTGAAGATCTGTTCGATTGCCTTAAGAAATACTTCGCAGTCTGCCACCTCGGCGCTCCCTCGAAGAAACACCCGTGCTCCGTTAACGAGATGCTGTGCTGGCTGACTGGTCTCCCGCACAATGGTGTTTATGAGAAGCTGAAGGGGTACATTCACAGCGTATTTATGGTGCCGAAAAAAGACAATCCATCCGAAAAAATATATATGCCTATTGATGCCTCTCCGTCTCCCATCACTGAACCCAGTATGGTAGAAGTTATCGGACAGGTCTGCGCCAAGTCATACGCCCTGCTGACCACCTTCGTCGGCACCGGTGACGAGGCAACGTACTACGCGTGCGAGTTCCCTAACAACTCCCTCGGTTTGCAGTATCCATCAAACCCTGCCGACTGCCTCGACACGCTGCTCGACATCCTCCGTCGTATTTTCCCGCCGCTAAAATTCCTGTTCATGCAGTGCGGTCAACCAGCGTCTGAAAATGGTTGGTTGAAGTGCGTGTACGGTAAGAGTGTAGCGTCATCCAAGTGGCCGTGCAAGGAGCACTCAAAGGGCAAAGCTAGGTGCGAAGCAAAGTGTCAACCAACGTGCGGACCAACGTGCCAACCAAATTGCCGGCCAACGTCTCCACTTCAGTCCTACCTATCCGACTCTCTCACCGGCCATTTGCCACATGCTTTGACATCCATCGGCTGCAGAGCTGAGTGTAATACATGTCCTAAGGGTAAGCCAGGAATGCCCTGTATCACTCCGCTCGGGTTCCGTGGCTTCTCCGGGTCGACCAAGACAGGCTCCTACCTGTCCTCCGTCATCGGGGAATTCTTAGATATTGCAAATATTCATACCCTGTTTGGCCTATCACCTACAACACCAAAAACGCTGCCGGAACACTTTGACTTCGTTTCGTGTCTTGTGCGTGGGTGGCATAATGACAAAAAGTATCATAAAGTTGGCGTTCAGAAGGCTTTCGAAGACTCAGCCGGCAGCTTGTCTATCAAGCTGTATAATCAGCCTCACGAACTCACTGACGCACTGCGTAATGCCTATAGTGAGCCGCGGCCTGCTCAACTCAATCAGGTGCGTATGCCTCCACACGCTGCGTTGTCGAGTCTGTGGCTGATAACTCCTAATGATCTCAGCCTGAAAGCATATTGCGCTCCGTATATGTCACCTCTATGCGGGAATGCCTACGGGTGCCTGCCATTTAAGCACTCTAATACGTACCTCTCCTGGGCCATCTACCTCCCGTGGACATTCTGGGACCTGCTCAACAATCTCTACAATTCCTTCTGCTCCATCAACTGCCAAGACTGGGGATGCCGTGGATGTCTTCGTGGAGATAAGTGCAAGATGGGAGCGCATGGTTCTATCCATGAGACTACCAAGAAATCCAATTGTCAGTGCTCTTCCATCGTCGACTGCAAGGGCGTCGCACCAACGCTCTACCAGTATGGTTTCGTCTTTGGTGAAGCGTCGACGTTGAATGACAAGCAATCGCCGAAGAAGTGTTCAGATTTCTGCAGTCAGTTGAAGAATGTTTTAAAATCGAAATATTTCGAAAAATTGTTTGAAGAATGTGACAACTTCCTCTGGACAATACGTACACCTTTCTCCTACCTTGTTCTTTCACTCTGGCTCCTCTCCTTGTTGTACCTCCTCCACATCATGGTCATCCGCCTCGACCTGCTCCACATCAAATCTCACTTACACTCACCATCATCACATCGCATCGCCGCGCAATCACTACTTGCTGCTGGACGTGTTAACAAGCTTAACAGAGTGTTTTACCTTCAACCATAATCGTACTCACGTGTCTACTATCTACACTCACCTAGCATATCACCTACTCACCTAACTTATGAATTGTGCTTTAATCTGTTGTATCACTCATTAATCGTTGTATGTGATTGTGTAATAGTTAACTAAAGTGTTGACCAAGATGCTGACCAAAGTGTTGACCTATGTGCTGCCCAAAGTGTTGACCAACGTGCTGCCCAAAGTGGTGACCAATGCCATGACCAACGTGCTGACCAATGCCACGACCAACGTGCTGACCAACGTGGTGACCAACGTGCTGACCAACGTGGTGACCAATGTGCTGACCAATGCCATGACCAACGTGGTGACCAATGTGCTGACCAAGTTGATGTTACGGCAGCGATGACATGGTTACGGTAGCGGTGACATGGACACGGCAGCGATGACATGGTTACGGCAGCGATGACAAGGTTGCGGCAGCGATGACTGGTTACGGCAGCGACGACATGGTTACGGCAGCGATGACATGGTTACGGCAGCGATGACATGGTTACGGTAGCGATGACATGGTTACGGCAGCGATGACATGGTTACGGCAGCGATGACATGGACACGGCAGCGATGACATGGGCACGGCAGCGATGACATGGGCACGGCAGCGATGAGATGGTCACGGCAGCGATGAGATGGTCACGGCAGCGATGACATGGTTACGGCAGCGATGAC
>NW_012237251.1:0-7625 GCF_000981445.1 Babesia bigemina
TGGTCACGGCAGCGATGACATGGTCACGGCAGCGATGACATGGTTACGGCAGCGATGACATGGTTACGGCAGCGATGACATGGTCACGGCAGCGATGACATGGTTACGGCAGCGATGACATGGTTACGGCAGCGATGACATGGTCACGGCAGCGATGACATGGTCACGGCAGCGATGACATGGTTACGGCAGCGGTGACATGGTTACAAGTGGTGATTATTATCCACTCTACATCGCCCCTTATCCACTCTACATCGCCCCTTTATCCACTCTACATCGCTCCCTAACCCACTCTACATCGCCCCTTATCCACTCTACATCGCTCCTTTGTCCACTCTACATCGCTCCCTAACCCACTCTACATCGCTCCCTAACCCACTCTACATCGCTCCCTAACCCACTCTACATCGCCCCTTAACCCACTCCACATCGCTCCCTAATCCACTCTACATCGCCCCTTAACCCACTCCACATCGCCCCTTATCCACTCTACATCGCTCTCTAACCCACTCTACATCGCCCCTTAACCCACTCTACATCGCTCCTTTATCCACTCTACATCGCCCCTTTACCCACTCCACATCGCCCCTTAACCTCCTTTAATCGCTCCTTTATCCACTCTACATCGCCCCTTAACCCACTCTACATCGCTCCTTTACCCACTCTACATCGCCCCTTAACCTCCTCTAATCGCTCCTCTATCCACTCCACATCGCCCCTTTATCCACTCCACATCGCTCCCTAACCCACTCTACATCGCTCCCTAATCCACTCTACATCGCCCCTTAACCCACTCTACATCGCCCCTTTACCCACCTTACATCGCTCCCTAACCCACCCTACATCGCCCCTTTATCCACTCTACATCGCTCGTTATCCACTCCACATCGCCCCTTAACCCACTCTACATCGCTCCTTATCCACTCTACATCGCTCCCTAACCCACTCTACATCGCTCCTTTATCCACCCTACATCGCTCCCTAACCCACTCTACATCGCTCCCTTATCCACTCTACATCGCTCCTCTACCTCCTCTAATCGCTCCTTAACCCACTCCTCATCGCTCCCTAACCCACTCTACATCGCCCCTTTATCCACTCTACATCGCCCCTTTATCCACTCTACATCGCTCCCTAACCCACCCTACATCGCTCCCTAACCCACTCTACATTGCCCCTTAACCCACTCTACATCGCCCCTTAACCCACTCTACATCGCTCCCTTTATCCACTCTACATCGCTCTTTTATCCACTCTGCATCGCCCCTTATCCACTCCACATCCCTCTAATTACCTCGCCATAATACCGCTATGACCTCTTTAAACCATCCTAATAACTTGTGTCTTGTCACCCTTCACTTCCCCTCTTCCACCTCTTGCCACTGCCCTGACCATGTGCCGCCTTGGGAGCTTGACAAGAAATTTGACAAAATTTAAAACCTTAAAAATACCTCAAATAACAACCCTACTATCATCCTTAATAACCTTTGTGACGGCCTCGAAACCTTCCTCGGCTTCAATCCATCTTCCAAAGGCTACAATGGCCAGGGGATTGTGTACTCTGACCTGGATAGGCTGTGTGACGGGGTGATGGGATTTTTGAGTGGTGTGCTTGGTGCGGTGAAAAACGAAAATGAAGTTGAAACATACGACAAACATCTTAATAAAAGACTTAATGAAGTACTAAAAGAGGTAAATAAAAATATTGGCTCCGGGAGTGATGGGCTTGCGGCGTCTGTCGGCGCGGTGAAGGGGTGGTTGGAGGGGTATGAAGGAAAAGTAAGAGAGTACAATGAAAAAGTAAGTGGACCAATTAACTCACTTTTGCTTAGTATTGATGCGTGTAAAAGTGAAATTGATATGGAAAAAGATAGAGATATCGCTGACCAGATAGCTGCTTGGACGATGCGTGCGAAGGATTATATTAAACAGGTTGAGAGCGCCGAAGGCGCCTTGGAAGACATCGACTCCAAACTGAAAGATAAGTTGAAATGTCCAATTCACATGCTGTTGCAGGCAACGAAGACCTTCGGGGAGGAGGCGAGGAACAGGGACTTGGAGGAGATATATGATTTTACCAATCTTAAACTGACCGACTTGTCAAAGTATGTGGATTCGAGATTTTATAAAAGAACTGAAGAGCTACGGATCTATTTGACGGGTCAGATTCGCGATTTGTATAGAATGCTAGAAGAATTCAAAAGGTGCCAGTTTTATGATTTGCAATCGTTTGTTAGTCAGGATTTGCATAAAGCCTTTGTGTCAGTGTTTGATGAGATAAAACTCCTTCAAGAAATGTATGGAGAGCATATTGTTCCAGAAGTTCAGAACATTTTAAGAGATGCATTGGCAGTGAAGGACAAGGTTGCTTCCGAAAAAAAAGCAACCATCACCGAAGTGAATAGATTAGAGCAGCAGATTTTGGAACTTGGAGGTGCTAGCTCAGATGTTAGCTATAAAGTGACGAATGAGGTGAATGTTTTGCAGAATGACACAGCATTAAAAAAACTATTAATCGTGCTTAAAAGTCAGATTGAAACAAATATGGAGAATTATCTGAATAAGTTGAAGGGTGCGTTGGAAGCGGGTATGGGAGCTGCTACGAAATTTTACGGTCAATCTCGGTCTGGTGTGAGTGTTCTTGGTAATCATATGAAGCATAATGAGATATTTCCCGAACTGGGCGAGAAACTTGTACAACTTGCTAATACAAAAAGCCCTGACCCAACTAACTTGGAAAATGCCTTACATTATTTAAGCCTTTTAAACAGAGAATTACAACCTCCTAACAGCCCGTCGGAAATATATGAAAACATTAAGAAAGCTTTGAAGCAACGAACGACTGCTGTCGACTACCAACTCGGTAACTTGATACAAACGTCGATTAGAAAGGGCATAGGTATGCTTCAGGAGACAATTAATAAAAACATTGATGAACATTTAAACGGCATTAAACTAGAGTTCCAAAAGCTTAAACCTGTAAAAGCTCAAGGTAAATCGGAGCTTCAGAAAAATGCGCACGATCTGCACAAACAAATAGATGCATTTTTGAAACAAAAAGTCGGAATTACCGGAAACGAACCCGAAAACACCTTCTACAAACATTTGAATAAACTAAAGGAAAATATCGAGACGCTTGGTAACAAAGTTGCTGCCGTTCATACGAAAGTAAATAAAGTTGGGGAAGAATTAGATAAATGCATAACTCGAATTCAGCATATGCTCCATGATATGCCCATAAAAACTGAGGATATAATGACGCGTTTGAGAGAATCTATAAACCTAAAGATTGCCGAAAACTTTCGAGCCATTCAAAATAAAACCAAGGAGCTGTATTCCGCAACAAAACATAAAAAACTCAACGCCTTGCAGGAGATTGTTAGAAAGCAGTACGATGCGATTGAGTACGTAATTCATAACAACGTTAACGGCGGTACAAAAGGTTTTATGAAAAGACTGCAAGTCTATTTTGTTGACAAAATCGAGGACCATGCAACCAAGCTGGCCTCTGACCTCAAAAGTCCATCTTCGCATCCGGGTCTACTAGCCGAACAAAAAACATTGGAGTACTTTTCTAACAAGCTCAAAAATCATTTCCATTTATTACTGCAAGAGGTGAGTGACTCATCCGTTTTGCCTCATCTCACTCCGTTGTCCACCAAACTGGAGACTCTACTCAAGCGCATTAGCAAATCAAAACATTTCGATTATCTCGTATCGGACAAGTATGAAGACCTCCAAAACGCCCTTGACAACTTCGCTCCCAAAAAGTTTGGTGACCTTGACTCCCCCCTCCTCGCCCCCCTCAAGTCCGGCCTCTCCGAATTCGCCGCGCAACTCGGCCACGCGTACGTGAGCAGGTACTCGGGTAAACATTTCAACGGGGCTTTAGTTACTAAGTCTACTACCAAAAAGCCTGCCGAAACTCAGAAACAAGACGCCCTCGATAATTACGATTTAACCCCTGAGGGCCGCAACTGCGCCAAGGTCTGCCTGACGATAGTGGAGATGGTGATGGAAGAGATGGCACATCTAAAAAGTCAATGTCCAACTAATTACTCGTCGCGTCCAATCTATTTAAGATCCGGTCCTGGTGCATTGTTGAAGAAAATGGGCTTCGTTGTCGCATCTGAGGAATCCAAGCAGGACGGTCAACTACAGAACACGGCAACCATGACCGGTGACAGAATTGGTAAATTGATTGGCAGAAAAATTGACAGCGCTAAAAACAATACGCATCTTCCAAAGTGTAAGGATCATGACGAAAATGAGTTGGCAGAAAAGACACCAACTGCAACAAAATCTGACTTCCATATCATGGACGTTCTCGACTGTCTGTTCAGACACTTACGACAATATAATGAGGTTTGTCATTTTGCAACGTTTAAGTCTACTAAAACTCCTTGCAGTGTATACGAGATGCTGGCGTGGTGTACTGGTCTCCCATACAACAAAGCCTACGCTGCGTTGCTTAGTGACGGCGTCAATTCGCAGCTTGATGACCCAGATGAAACAGTTGTCAGCGCTGAGGGCGACCTTGATATAGCAATATATAACCATCAATCTTCATACTTGAATGCATATCCAAATGCTGTTACGTACAATTGTATAGACACGGTGGTTAGTGACATTTGTTCGATGTCTCATGAGATTCTTATCACTATCCTCGGCACAGGGGACGAGTACACAACATACGCTTGCGAGTTCTCCAACAACTCTATCGGCTTAAAATATCCTGCGTCTGGCGAAGATTGCCTTGATATGTTCCTCGACATCCTCCGCAGATTATTTCCAGTATTGCAATTCATCCATAGTCGATGTAAAGTTGGCGACAACCACTTCGGCTGGCGTGAGTGTTATTACGGCAAGGACATTCAGACAACCAAATGGCCGTGTACCGATCACTCAACTGACAAAGCAGCGTGCCAAGCAAACTGCCAACCAACGTGCCAACCAAATTGCCAAGTAAACTGCCATCCAGCATCGCCACTTCAGTCTTACCTTAATGACTGTCTTCCTGGTCACCTACCACATCAATTGATAACTGCTGGTTGTAAGGCGGTGTGTAAAACATGTCCCAGTAGTACACCTGGGATGCCGTGTCTAACACCCTGCGGCTTCAGGGGATTCTCAGGAAGCAAGCGCAGAGGTGACGTCATTAGCAACGTGCTGAGTAAATTCTTCGATATAACTAACCTTGCGTCGCTATTCTGCCTTGTGCCCACGCCGCCGAAGACGCTGCCAGAGCATTTCAACTTCGCTGTTTCGCTCGTCCGAGAATGGGAAGCGATTGCTACACTCAAGTTTGAAAAGCCGATCGAAACATCAATTGACACGGTATCCATCGGCCTTTGTAAAAAACCCCGTGAGCTAACCGATGCACTTCGTTATGTTTATGGCAGCAGCCAAAATGACCACGGTGCTTTTCACCCGAATCCCATGTGGGCTGATGTGTCCAGTTTGTGTATGCGAAAGAAGTGTTATGGTATAGATGAGCGTTGCGCTCCTTATATACAATCAGTGTGCTACGACGCATATTATTACTTGGCTTACAGACATTCGGACATCTACCTCTCATGGGCAGTCTACCTCCCATGGACATTCTGGAGTTTGCTTAATAATTTGTACAATGCTTTCTGTAACATTAATTGTCAAGATTGGGGTTGCAGGGGTTGCCTGAGAGGTGACAAATGTAAAAAGGGAGATCACGGATCTGTCGACGACAAGACCAAGAAATCTAATTGCCAATGTTCTTCTATAGTAACCTGTAAAGGTGTATCACCAACGCTCTACAGATATGGTTTCCGCTTCGGCGATGCGTCTAGCATGAATGATGGCAAATCAACAAAGACGTGTTCCGATTTCTGCACCCAATTGAAACGTGTACTGAACAGCAAGTATTTCAAGGAGCTGTTTATACAGTGCGACAAATTCCTTTTCACCATCCGCGCCCCCTTCATCTGGCTCAACGTCGCCCTCTGGCTCCTCTCTCTCCTGTACCTCCTCCACATCATGGTAATCCGCCTCGACCTGCTCCACATCAAATCACATTTGAGATCACCCTCATCGCACCGTATCGCTGCTCAATCACTACTCGCCGCTGCACGTGTTAACAAACTGGGGAAGGTGTTTTATCTGCAACCATAATCGTACTCACGTGTCTACTATCTACACTCACCTAGCATCACCTACTCACCTAACTTATGAATTGTGCTTTAATCTGTTGTATCACTCATTAATCGTTGTAAGTGATTGTGTAGTAGTTAACTAAAGTGGTGATCTAGTAGCTGCCCAAAGTGTTGACCAATGCCATGACCAAGATGCTGCCCAAAGTGTTGACCAATGCCATGACCTAAGTGTTGACCAATGCCACGACCAAGGTGCTGACCAATGCCACGACCAACGTGGTGACCAGAGTGCTGACCAATGCCATGGCCAAAGTGCTGACCAATGCGATGACCAAAGTGGTGACCAATGTGCTGACCAATGTGCTGACCAATGTGCTGACCAATGTGCTGACCAAGATGCTGCCCAAAGTGCTGACCAACGTGTTGACCAAAGTGTTGACCAAAGTGCTGACCAAAGTGTTGACCAAGTTGATGTTACGGCAGCGATGGCATGGTCACGGCAGCGATGACATGGTCACGGCAGCGATGACATGGTCACGGCAGCGATGACATGGTCACGACAGCGATGACATGGTTACCAAGTTAGTGGTCACGGCAGCGATGACATGGTTACGGCAGCGATGACATGGTCACGGCAGCGATGACATGGTCACGACAGCGATGACATGGTTACCAAGTTAGTGGTCACGGCAGCGACGACATGGTCACGGCAGCGATGACATGGACACGGCAGCGATGACATGGTTACGGCAGCGATGACTGGTTACGGCAGCGATGTCATGGTTACGGCAGCGATGACATGGTTACGGCAGCGATGACAGTGGTGACCAAAGTGATGATGATTATCCACTCCACATCGCCCCTTTACCCACTCCACATCGCCCCTTAACCCACTCTACATCGCTCCTTATCCACTCTACATCGCTCCTGAATCCACTCCACATCGCCCCTTTATCCACTCCACATCGCTCCTTTATCCACTCTACATCGCTCCTTAACCCACTCTACATCGCCCCTTTATCCACTCTACATCGCCCCTTATCCACTCTACATCGCCCCTTTATCCACTCTACATCGCTCCTTAATCCACTCTACATCGCTCCCTAACCCACTCCACATCGCCCCTTTATCCACTCTACATCGCTCCTCTATCCACCCTACATCGCCCCTTTACCCACTCCACATCGCTCCCTAACCCACCCTACATCGCTCCCTAACCCACCCTACATCGCTCCCTAACCCACCCTACATCGCTCCCTAACCCACCCTACATCGCCCCTTAACCCACTCTACATCGCCCCTTAACCCACTCTACATCGCTCCCTTATCCACTCTACATCGCCCCTTAACCCACTCTACATCGCTCCCTTACCCACTCTACATCGCCCCTTAACCCACTCTACATCGCTCCTTTACCCACTCTACATCGCTCCCTAACCCACTCCTCATAGCTCCTTAACCGACTCCACATCGCCCCTTAACCCACTCACATCGCCC
>NW_012237252.1:0-7855 GCF_000981445.1 Babesia bigemina
CATGACATCGCTGCCGTGTCCATGTCTTCGCTGCCGTGTCCATGTCACCGCTGCCGTGTCCATGTCTTCGCTGCCGTGTCCATGTCATCGCTGCCGTGACCATATCATCGCTGCCGTGTCCATGTCACCGCTGCCGTGTCCATGTCTTCGCTGCCGTGTCCATGTCTTCGCTGCCGTGTCCATGTCATCGCTGCCGTGACCATGTCATCGCTGCTGTAACCATGTCACCGCTGCCGTAACTATGTCATCGCTGCCGTGACCATGTCATCGCTGCCGTGACCATGTCATTGCTACCGTGACCATGTCATCGCTGCCGTAACCATTAACTGTCATCGCTACCGTGACCATGTCATCGCTGCCGTAACCAGTCATCGCTACCGTGACCATGTCATCGCTGCCGTGACCATGTCGTCGCTGCCGTGACCATCTCATCGCTGCCGTGACCATCTCATCGCTGCCGTGACCATGTCATCGCTGCCGTGTCCATGTCATCGCTGCCGTAACCAGTCATCGCTGCCGTGACCATGTCATCGCTGCCGTAACCATGTCATCGCTGCCGTAACCAGTCATCGCTGCCGTAACCATGTCATCGCTGCCGTGCCCATGTCATCGCTGCCGTGAACATCAACTTGGTCAGGTGGTAGGTCACCACTTTGGTCACCACCTTCGTCATGGCATTGGTCACCACATTGGTCAGCACGTTGGTCAGCACATTGGTCAGCACCTTGGTCAGCACCTTGGTCAGCACATTGGTCAGCACCTTGGTCAGCACCTTGGTCAGCACATTGGTCAGCACCTTGGTCATGGCATTGGTCAGCACCTTGGTCATGGCATTGGTCAGCACGTTGGTCAGCACTTTGGTCAGCACATTGGTCAACACTTTAGTTAACTACTACACAATCACATACAACGAGTAATGAGTGATGCAACAGATTAAAGCACAATTCATAAGTTAGGTGAGTAGGTGATATGCTAGGTGAGTGTAAATAGTAAACACGTGAGTACGATTATGGTTGCAGGTAAAACAGTTTGTTAAGCTTGTTAACACGTGCGGCGGCGAGTAGTGATTGAGCAGCGATACGATGCGATGAGGGACTATGCAAATGCGATTTGATGTGGAGCGTGTCGAGGCGGATGACCATGATGTGGAGGAGGTACAGGAAGGAGAGGAGCCAGAGGGCGACGGTGGTCCAGAAGAATTTCTCCCTAATGGCCCATATGAATTTGGGGATTACTTCATGTACCAATTTGGCGAGTGGTGCACCGTCACTGATTTTATCGCTCAGAACTTTCTGCAATGCGTTACATAGATCTTTGCACGTACGCATTGTCTCTTCGCCGTTTTCACCGCTCATGTTTGATAGACTTTTGAAAACGAACCCATATTTGCAGAACGTGGGACGTGTGAACGGACAGTGGGATATGGGTTTGCATAACTGGTTGTGATGGTGATCGGTAGGTGCGGCGGCAGGGGTTTTGCTTTCGGCAGCAGATGCCAGAGATGCGTAGTGAGATTTGACTTTGCAATCCGGGACGCAGGTCTTTCCGTGGCAACGTGAGCCAGCCGATGTACAATTTTTGCAACACTCTTCATATAATTGATGTAGCAAATTATAGAAGGACTCAGTGAGATAGACAATCCACGACAGATAGTTGGCTGCGTTTCGTTTGGAAAACACAGTCCATGTATTAGCGCTGATAGGTTGTAGATATCGGCCGCAGTTGGTTACTGATTTGCTGTCACCCCCGCAAACGAGACTTAACAAGTCACGATTTTTGTTATGCTCCGAATGATTACGATCGAACAGAAGTGATACATTCATATCTGTGTATCGTTCTCCGAAATAAGCTTTGGTGACTGCATCATCAAATGCATCCTCTCTGTGCGCCTTGTCGTCGTCCTTGCCTTGTCCTTTAATCTGCCACCCATACAGGAAATTATAGTAAAAGGCAAACATGTCACCTAATGTCTTAGGCGGCGTACTTAATAAGCACGTCAAATATTTACACAATTGGCTAAGAGGGCTACCCGAGTTTCCACAGAATCTTTCGAGAGCGTTCCCAATGTGCTCGCCTTGCTTAGTATGCGATGCAACGTTGCTAATGTTACCAAATCCTAGTGGCGTTTTGCACGTTATGCCCCGGTGGTTCGACACAGTGCACTCCGCCTTACAGCCAACCTTGTCGAATTTATGTGGTAGGAAGCCAGGCAAACCATCCTCTAAGTATGACTGGAGAGGAGATTTGACACCGCACTTAGGATGTTCATCACATATTTGGTTAGCCGCTTGGTTACCTTTTTGGTTAGGCTTTTGGTTGCCTTTTTGGTTACAGTCTTGGTTGGCACATTGTAAGGTGTTGCACCTCCAATCTGATCCGCCCACGTACCTACCATACCAGCAATCGCGCCAGCTATTAGCCTTCGATGTGCGTTGACACTGCACCAAGAGGAAATAAAGTTGGTCATGGAGTCTGTACGCAACATCTACGAGCGTATCGAAGCAGTCCGCCGGATTGACCGGATACGAAAACCCATCTTCGTTTGCGCTGAAGTCACAAGCATATACGCCGTCGTTATGGCCGTGTCCGAGGATCGCGATCAATATTGTTTTTGCGTATCTACATACATCGTAAATCGCGTCGCATACGTCCCTAGGCTTAATGGTTGACGTGCCGACTAGTTGGAGATCATTAACGGAAATATCTTTATAATCACGATCCTCATATTTCTTAGGTTTCGAGAACAACGTTTTAGTGTAATCTTCGACTTTGCTTAGCATCGCGTTGTACCGCAAACCAGCACACCACTTAAGCATCGCGAAAACTGTTGTAGGAGACTTCGGTGATGGCGTAACCCTGAGATGGCATACATAGTGATAGCAGCGCAAACAGTCCGTCAAGTTATTGATGGCTGCTGTACTTAACATTTTCGTCAGGAAACCCTTAATATTTGAGCCTTGGCATTCATCCTTATTGCGCAAGATACCGTCATGGCTGTCCGTTTTGGTCGAAACCTTATATCCCCGCTGAGCGAAGAATTCGCCGAGATATGTATTCGAATTAATTTTCTTATTAAGCCACTCCCCTCCAATGTTACATTTCTCATAAATAACTCTCATGTCTGCACTCACCATAGGCACTATGCTGAGACACACCTTCGCGCACTTCCGGCCGTAATCGGTTAATGTGATTTCTTTTCCTTTAGGTGTAGTCAACCCTTCTTTAAACGTTTCCATCGAGTACCTACTCACATACCCCTTCCCCAACTCTCCCACGAATCCCAGCATCCCTGCCTGCAGCGCCTTGAGCACGGGCCGTCCTGCGTCCGGCAGCGCTTGGGGGTCGAGGGCGGAGGTGGAAGAGGAGAGGGTGGCGAGCTTACTAAGAGAGTCATTGAGAGACGTTAAATAAGACGCATATATGTGATCAAAACTACAGTGCCTTGTTGAATTTTTGTTGAGGTAATTTAGTAAGTTGTCCAGTACGGTTTTGATGTCTCTGACCCGCTCGGACTGCTCGGTGGGCTGGCGCCTACTTTTACTAGAATCGCCAATAACGTAGCTCACTTCATGTTGAGCATAACGTAAAATTAAGTCCACATAATTTTTGAAATACTCGGATATTTGGAGGAATACTTCACTATAAGTCTTCGCTGTTGCAGCTGGATGGGTCGGCGTAGTTAAAGAAGCTAAAACCTCTTGAATTCTAGTAACTTCATTTTCTTGCTTATTAATCCACTTCATTAAACCCTTTATACCGCTCGCTAAATCTTCTTCGATGGCGCTTCTAATTTTGGGGAGCTCATCCGATACTGAGGCGTGAATGGCCTGTAACTCGGCTTTCTTTTGTGCTGCGAACAATTGCTGAATACCATCTTCCAGGTCACCAAATGCTTCACCAATCCCGCGTTGCAAGCTTATTTTTAGCGCCGACATGGCAAGGTTGGCATTGCTTTTGGCATCTCGTACGGAATCATCAAGTTGTGCAATGGCTGAATCGAAGGCTTTCTGTGCATTGGCCACGCGTGGTGAAATGGCTGTAATGTGAAATTGAAGACTCTGGATTCTGGATTTCAATTGTTTCATAATGTCATCAGCGTTTTGTCTTTTGCCGTCTACATCGTTGGGAACCTTTTTAAGTAAATCGAGTTGTTGCTTAATTTGCCGAACGGCAGATTGCAGAGTTCTCTCTGATTCGTCAAACTGAGTCATCATGGACCTGACGTCGATTTGGCTTTCCCCGCTTTTTATTTTAAATTTATCAAGCGCCTCCGTGATTGCGGTTTTAGCCCCGCCTATGACTTGCTTTATGGCATTGTTATGGAATTTAGTGATGGCGCTAGGAAGTCCATTTTTGACCTCGGAATTGAACTTTGTGACAAGGTTCTGCTCAACCTCGGTTTTGACAGCCTTAATTGCGTCGTCAACGGCAGACGCGTAGTTAGTGCCATTTATACCCATTCTCATCACCGTTTTAAGTCTTTCACCAAGTATTTGGCTCACATGTGATACGGTTCTTAGCTTACTACAATCCGAATCCCTGATAAATACGGATATATCATCGACTGCACCTTTGGCACCGGAGTGTAGACACGCCAGTAGAATCCTTATGGCCAATCTGAGAGGCGCTTGGTCAGGAAGTACTTGGATACCTTTTGACTGTAGGTAACCTTCAATTTCTACAACAGCACCGCTAAGTGTCTGTTCGGCATTCTGATCACTGATCAGATAACCTTCTAGATATCGCCCAAATCTGCTCAGCTTATCGAAAAGCTCACTTAATGTTTTAATGCCATCCAGTCCGGCGGCATTCGCAGCAGCATCCATAAGTAATTTAGAAATGTAAGCTTTAACATAAAGCTTAAGTGCTTCTTTAACAGTATTCTTGTTTAGCCTAGTACGGAGACTTCGCATACTTGCACTATTAACATACTGATCGATATGTTGCTTTATGGCGCCTTCACTTGACACGATACCTTGAACCATCGTTCGTATAGCAGACTCGAATTTGGTCTTGAACTGCCTAGCATACTCGTCAAGATTCGCAGATATCCCATGTATACCTGAATGGTTTCCCAGTTCACCCTTATTTATCCTGTCCACCTGTTCTTGAATATGCTTGATAATGAGTTCAATTTTTTGATTACCTGCTTCCTTTCCTTCTCCTGCATCACCTGTTGTAACAACACCGTGAAGCTTTCCGATCGCAGTTTCCACTTGTGTTAACAAACTACTAAGCAACCCCTTGATCTTATTTTCGAAATTATTCTCGAGATTTCCATCGTCATTATTCTTCTTACCAGTCAATTTTTCAAGCGCCTCTTTTGCCGTTTGAAGAGCAGACATCTCGGATTTCAGAATATTATTGTCATTGAAATCATCATTAATACGTCTGTCGATCCCACTTATGTGGCTCTCTAAAACTTCTAACCCAGCGCGTACATCATCTTCCAGACCCTTAACTTCTGTCTGCACAATGCTAAATTGCGTCTGAAGCATAGTGTCGGTGCCATTATCCCTAGCAAATCTCTCAATATTGGTCTTTATCGTGGTGAAAAGTTTTGAAATCTGCTGATGATAATTTTTATCAAACCCCTTTTCCGAAGCGTCGAGTAAACCGTCCACCAACTGCTGAGTTTTTGACACGGCGTCAACGATGTGTTGCATATGAGCACGTTTTTGCTGCTTTATGTTATCGATTTTATTTTCAATAGTGGTATAATTCTCATTCAAAGCTTCAAGTACTTTCTGTATGTCATTCGTAATTAGGTCATTAATTTCACTACGATGCTGCAAAAATTTATCAGTCAAGTCACTAACAGAATTAATGACACTGTCATCATTAACTGACGTCCAAAAATTTCTAACCACATGTCTTATTAAGTCTATTTTTGGCTCTACTTGTGTTTTTAAAATACCGTCAATATCATTTAAGGCATGCTCAGATTTTTCGACGTCCTGAACATATAAGCTAGAGAATCCACGCCATGTAGCCAATTGATCAGTAATAGGATTATGTTCCATATTAGCAGATTTGTGTCCATTTAATGATTCTAAAAGATTTTCTAAAGGTCTCATCACTTTTTTATTTTTTTCATTAACCTCCCCCAACCACCCCGCAATCCCCTTCTTGACCGGCTCAATCACAGCCTGCAAACCTTTTTTGCCTTTATTGAGATTTTCATTTAATGTATTTACTGCTGTTTCTAATGTGTTTTTGTAAGGTGAAAGGTTATCATTTTCATGTACGTCTTTGAGAACACCACTCAAAAATCCCATCACCCCGTCACACAGCCTGTCAAGGTCGGAGTAGACAATGCCCTGGCCAGTGTAGCCTTTGGAGTTCTTATCGTAACCAAGAAAAGTCTGAAGGCCGTCACATAAATTATCTAAGAGGTTTTTAGGATTATTTGATGCATTTTTAAGATTCTTATAATTTTCACAAAGCTCCTCCACTTTCCTCAAAGCGTCCAACTTGGAGTGCAATTTGGCTAGCTCAGCAGAGGGAGAGGGGGAAGAAGGAAGATTATAAAGGTTATTAGGGCTATTAATACGTTGATTTATGTCATTAATTTCTTGAGTAACTCGCTGACTAAGCTCACTAATTTTCTGGTTGTCACCAGCCTGGTCAACAGACTTGACAGACTCAGAAAGCTTAGTAACATGAGAAGAGTAAGCATCATTTAGGTCAGTTTTAAGATCTTCATTAGTGTCGAAATAAGCTTTAATAGCATATATAACAGCTTCCTTAACACTCTCACTCTCACCAACAAATCCGCCAAGCTGTCCAGCCAGGTGACCAAGGCTAATGAGCTTGGAGTCAATGTCCTTCAAGGCTCTTTTAGTAGCATCATCATAACGACGGGAGTGGGAAGTAACAAGTTATGGTCATAATTAATGGAGGTCATAGCGTTAATATGGCGAAGTAATTCGAAGGATTTGGAGTTAGGATGAACATGATGGGACTTGGCAGTGGCAAGAGGTGGAGGAAGGGAAGTGAAGGGTGACAAGGCACAAGTTATTAGGATGGTTTATAGAGGTAATAGCGGTATTATGGCGAGGTGATTCGAGCGATGTAAAGTGGATAAGGGGCGATGTAGAGTGGGTTAAGGAGCGATGTAGAGTGGATAAAGGAGCGATGTAGAGTGGGTTAGGGAGCGATGTAGAGAGGGTAAAGGGGCGATGTGGAGTGGATTAAGGGAGCGATGTAGAGAGGGTAAAGGGGCGATGTAAGGTGGATAAAGGGGCGATGTAGAGTGGGTTAGGGAGCGATGTAAGGTGGATAAAGGGGCGATGTAGAGTGGGTTAGGGAGCGATGTAGAGTGGGTTAAGGAGCAATGTGGAGTGGGTTAAGGGGCGATGTAGAGTGGGTAAAGGGGCGATGTGGAGTGGGTTAAGGGGCGATGTAGAGTGGGTAAAGGGGCGATGTAGAGTGGGTTAGGGAGCGATGTAGAGTGGATAAAGGGGCGATGTAGAGTGGGTAAAGGAGCGATGTAGAGTGGGTTAGGGAGCGATGTGGAGTGGATAAGGAGCGATGTAGAGTGGGTTAAGGGGCGATGTGGAGTGGGTTAAGGGGCGATGTACAGTGGATTAAGGGGCGATGTGGAGTGGGTTAGGGAGCGATGTAGAGTGGATAAAGGGGCGATGTAGAGTGGGTAAAGGGGCGATGTGGAGTGAGTTAGGGAGCGATGTAGAGTGTTGAAAGGAGTGATGTAGGGTGGATAAAGGGGCGATGTAGAGTGGGTTAGGCAGCGATGTGGAGTGGATAAGAAAGCGATGTGGAGTGGGTAAAGGAGCGATGTAGAGTGGATAAGGGGCGATGTAGAGTGGGTTAAGGAGCGATGTAGAGTGGGTTA
>NW_012237253.1:0-10727 GCF_000981445.1 Babesia bigemina
AACGTATAATTTACGAGGTCAATGAGCACGTAAGTATGAGCGGTAGATTGCACAACGGTCAAGTAATGAATGCACAGGCAGACAGGGTGACACAGCTGGGTAGTGGTCAAATGTGAAAAATGATGAGCGTATAAATAGGAAGTGTAATATATCCACAAAAGTGTATTTTCATCTATAAGTCACATAACAATTTTAATACTAACATGAGTAGTTATTAAGCATGTTACACCATACGTTTCCAATTGATGTACATTTGAATAGTCAACACAATCACCTATGCTTTTACTTAACTATTTACATACAACCTTATTCCACACGCTAACAATATAATTCAGAATGTTTTTGCACAGTAACTACACCGCTAACTCACCAGCCGCTCCCTGCTGCGCTGATGCTCCCGTGCTGGGCGAATTGCTGTCCGACGGCATGTTGCGATTTGCGAAACGATGGTTGACTAAACAGCATCTTAATGACACATAAACAGCATTGTAAAATACGCAGCACATCTGTCTGTCACGTCTAAGAGATGAGCCATTAGGTCGAGGCACGCAGCGGAGCTGCCTAGTGCTGGGTAGGTGGTGCACGGAAAACTGTATTAATTTGTGCGCTACATGCCTTTCGTATCACGTATGTGACGCTGTTATTACGTGGTATTCGCTGCGTGAGTGCCGGTCGCTGCATGTCTTCTGGCGGACAGGTAGCTGACGTGTACGGCGTATTATCGCCGACATGATTACGCGATGAATAGCATTCTCATGTCTTCATATGTATGGAATGATGTTATAATAATCGCTATGTCAACTAACCTTGTCACTTAGCTGTTGTCCGTAGTGGTCGTGGCCACGGCGTTACATGTTGCGTTTTCCACTGCTCACGTTTCACCTAGCGGAATGATTTGTTTTGTCACGCATCCCTAATCACGTCACTAATCACATCTCAGACGCATAATTACTTGACTAGCCGCCTATAATTTTCCTGGACGACGTGGCCCGTTTCCTCTTCGTCCTAGGCTACCAGGGGTGTCGGCGCTGTGCTAGACCTGGCGGAGGGTATCCGCCGTGCATTTGGAATAACGTCGTTGATGCGATAATATGTCATTTGATGATGTGATTGACAGTTTCTCAGCTGTATAACAATTTTGCCTTATCAGAGCAAATCTCACTGCTAGCGATGCAACGTTGATTAAGCTGGAATGTGCGTGAAAACCGCTTCATCAATAATGCGTTGTTGCTAGTCGAGCGCGGTACGCGCATGTGACGGTATACACATGGTAGCGATTATGTAGCCAAAGAGACAAGAGACGCCGCGATTGGCGTCAGATGAGCTAGTAACCAAACACAAGGCAACGTCAGTTGCCCGTGTGACTGAAATAAGACGAATGGACGAAATGGGAATACACAAATCAGCGTCGCAACGCTGAGTAACAATATCACGAGCAGATTCACGTGATAGAATGTTAACACGTAAAAATAGCGATAAGCAATTAGACTAGCGCACAATTTAACGCGGTGGCACATGTGATAATTAACAGTGTACTTCTGGTCACGAAGCAGCTGCGATAAGCTGCCGTGATAAACAAGCAGACTAGCAGCGAGTTAAGCACGTCGTAGAGCGGAAGGCGTAAGCCGGGGGAATGGGAAAGTAGAGAGGGAGGGTATCAGTCAGCTATCAATTCAGCCGTTTACTTAGCTATTTGCTTATCTTCTTGGTTACCTCTTTGGGTACCTTCTTGGTCACCACGTTACTCAGCCGCTTGTTCACGGCTTCGTTGCTCCTCTCACCCTTATCGGTGATCACATATTCGTAGGCATTACTGCCGCTCTCGTAGCTCATCTAGCGAACACTTTCGTTGCTCTTCACTGCTCCTGATGAAGGAACGGGCGCCTTCAGGAACGGTTGGGAAGGGCCGGGAACTGGGCGAATGGTTGTAGCTCCGATTTGGAGGCAACCCAGCTTTTGAGGCTGGGTGAGAGTTGAGTGTTTGAGTAAAGAGTGCGTATGAATTTGATTTGAATAGAAATTAGCAGCGTAGTCATATGTAACGTAGGTGCGCATCGTCACTTATTCGAACGTTTTACCCCATCCCCGTGGGAGACCGGCCGGCGCATGGTGATGCGATATGGAATCCTCAGTGCGATGTCGTTGTTGACTGGAAGGCTGGGCAAGAGCCGTGAGCAGGAGCGAATGGCGCCGGAAGGGAGAGCGAAGGCCGAGATTCCGCTGAGGTAGGTGGTCGAGGTAGCGATATAAACGGTTTTCCTTGTTAGGTGAGCGAGGAAGGCTGCGAAATTGGTGAGTTTTTGCGTGATTCCATAACGTAGTGTGACTGTGAGCGAGATTCCATCGAGATTCCATGTGCATGAGTTTGAGTTGAGTTATGTAATGTAGCTGTGGCATGCGTGTTGAGTGCGGGTGGTCGTGATTAGTTTGAAACGTGAGTGAAAGTGCGAGGTAAGTGAGCCTTGAAAATGAGGCATGTCCCTAAGAAATTAACGGACTGTCCGGAGAATCTCCGTGAGTCCATAGACTGGTTGATCCAGGTTAGGTATGGGAATGGTGGAGATGGTCTTACCAAGTTGTCAAAAGCTTTGAAAAAGTTGATTGAGGAAGCTATAAATAACGCTACTAAGTCCCTTACAACCGAAAAATCTAAACTTGAATGCCCCTTCAAATACTCTGATAAGGAGACTTACTGTCAGTACTACCAGAGACTGCATGACGAGGCTGAGAAAAAATTCAAAGAATCCAAAAAAACCGTTGAAAATATCCCAGATAATCATAGTATTAACTTCTATAAAACATGTCTAGAAGATTGTAAAAATGCTCACAAAAAACATCCTCCATCTCCTGCCTTGAAGTCTGTTGAAGAGAAGATTGTCCAGCTTGGTGAATTGGCTGGTAAGCTTGGAGGATTTGTTGGTGAGAGTGAGAGTGTTAAGAAAGCCGTTGTGAAAGCTATTAAAGCTTGTTTCGACACTAATCCACACCTTAAAAAAGACCTAAATGATGTTTACTCTTCTTATGTTACTAAGCTTTCTGAGTCTGTCAAGTCTGATGGCCAGGCTGATGACAACCAGAAAATTAGTGAGCTTAGTGAAGCAGTTAAGAAAGAAATTACTCTAATTACTCAACGTATTAATAGCCTTAATAACCCTCTTAATCCCTCTCCTTCTTCCCCCTCTGCCTCTGCTGAGTCAGCCAAATTGCAGTCCAAGTTGGAGGCTTTGAAGAAAGTGGAGAAGCTTTGTGGATTTTATGAGAATTCTAATAATCAACAAAATGAGCCTAAAAATCTCTTAGATAATTTATGTGACGGCCTTCAGACTTTCCTCGGCTTCAACTCTGCTTCCAAAGGCTACGATGGCAGTGGCATTGTGTACTCTGACTTGGATAGGCTGAGTGACGGGGTGATGGCGTTTTTCTATGGTGTTCTCAGTAACATCAAAGAGCATTTAGGGCAGCATAAAAACATTTTAGATAATGCAATTAGCATTCTTAACACCAATAAACACCTTGGTAAAAAAGGTTTTAATGCTGCGATTGGACAGGTGGTTGAAGGGGTGCGGGGGTATAATGATGCTGTCATGAAGTCTAATAATAACGTTAAAAATGTAGTCGAAGAATTGTACAATTACATAAAAAAAGACGCAGCGTTTGAAAACGAATTTGTTAAAATTCAAGTTGATAATGTGACTGGGAAGCCAGATGACGCTGAGGTAAGAAAGGCAGAGAACTTAGTGACTCAATGCCTAAAAAATGCCAATAAATTTAACGAAGCTTTAGATGTCAGTACGAAAAAAGAAATTAAAAAATCAATCGACGACTTAAATCCTAAGTTACGCGATAATGTAAATAACGTTCGTGAGTCCGTTAAAATTGAAACTGAGCGTCTTACAGAGTTCTCGTCGAAAGAAAAATCAGACCTTCGAGAGACAACGGAATACATCAGTGAGCTGTTGAAAAACCTGAAAGTGAACGTCGATTGCAAAATTGACGCGCACATTAAAGACCTCATTAGGAGGATTCGCGAGAAAGTCCAGACTATTTTGGATGAGCTGAACAAAATCAACAAAGACTTTTGGCAGTACGTGAACGAGTTGGGAACGTGGATAAAGGATGCCGAGCCGTTCGTGGATGACGCGTTGAGGAAGATTGAGATCATTTTGCGGCAAGTGAGTTCGGACGGCGCCGATCAGAGGCCCAGACTTATCAACGAGACAGCGGAATTGATTAGAATGCAGGCTCAGATAATTCACGGTGACGTGGAATTGGCCAGAGAAAGAATGGAAAAGTTAGTGCCGGAGGCAACGAAAAAAGTTGAGCAGTTGACTACGTGGAAGAATGCGGGCACGACGGCCGTTGAGAGGGCGAAACAAAAGTGTGAGCAGATTGGTGGGATGGTTGAGACTGAAAATGGTACAAAAGATAAGATTCATGGAATCGCTAACGATATGAAAGATAAGGCTGAGAATCTTAGAAAGGCGGCGCATAAGGTTAAGAGTGGTATTGACGGTTGGGTGCAGCAGGCTACGCGGAAAATTGGGGAGTTGGAGGAGTGGATTAAAAAAGAGCTTTTTAAAGTAAAAAACAACATTCAGGTATCCATTAAAGATTTTGTCACTAATCAGGTTAAGTCTGTAGTCAACGCAGCAAAGCACGTTACGGGTCCGGTGACACTTAACACAAATGGTGACACTAGGCCCGGAATCACGCAGCTTATTAATGAAGTTGGACAAACAACGCAGTTCGGAAAATTATTTAAACTGCTTGAACGATCTGCAGATGACAAAGATAACATTGCATTCTCCATTGAATACGCCATGTATGCTCTCAATAAATTAAACAGCAAGACGTCGATCGAATTGGATGACAAAAATCCGGTTGTGAAAGCTTTGACGGACGATCTCGTCGGCCTACTGAATGTGCATTTGCATGATGCAATTACGAGGCGTGCAACTACAAACTCACAGACGGAGTCACAAATTAACTTGAATGATACGATGAGTGGATACAACCGAGAAAAAGGCAAAGTAACAATGGAGCTAACCGGTCTCAAACGTAACGTTGAAACCAATCTAACCGCTGAAGAAAGTGTCAAACAAACGATCGAAGATAACAATAGCTTCACCGGCCCCTTCACCAAAATCGAGCAACAACTCCAAAAGATCGCAGGGCTGGTTGACAGCGACAAACCTACGCCGGGATTAGTTGATCCTAAAACTGGCGTCAAAAACTACCTGGATGATATCACAACCCTGCTTGGCAAAGCTCCCGTCGTACTCACCTCCGATATAAAAGGCGACCACAATGGTGTCCAAGGCCTCGAGAAGATCAAGGAAGAAATCGACGGCGCGCTCGGAGGTATTCAAACTAAAGTAACGGATGCTCTACAAGGCGTCAACCAAGCATACGCCGATCTGCAATCCCACTCCTATACCATCACTTCCAGACTCACCGAGCTGTGTTCCGCCATCAAGTCAGCTGCCGAGCTGGATCCTGATAGTGCGAAAAAAAAATTAACTGAGTTGAAGGAGAAGTATTTCGAGGAACAAACGAAAACTAGCAAACATGCGGACAAAAGCATCAAAAAGATTCGCGACCAACTGAAAGCGCTCCAAAACTTTCTGCAGAGTGGTCCCATCACCAAGGCCGACAGCGTGATTGCATTCCTTTCTACTGCCGAAAAAAGCTTCAAGAAGGAACTGACGGAAGAGATCGACAAGGACATCAAACAGGTCACCGAGAAACTAATCACCCATTCGCGCAAGCAATACGTCACGTCTCTTATGGACTTGCTGACCACTTTCGCCGACAGAGTTTCCTCTGAGCTGGCGGAGCTGCCAACCCAAATCGGCGCGGACCTGGAACAGGGGCACAAAAAATTCATGAACTTATTTGAAACTAACATCGTTACTGAAGTTAAGAAGATCCTTCCTATCAATACCGATCACAGAGGCAAGAATGAGTTCCCGCTGAACAAGGCGGCAAGCATATTTAAACAGGGTTTAACAAGTTTCTTCAAAACTTTGAAAGAGCTACCAGACTTCAAGTCCGACTTCAACTTTATTCGACCTCCATACAGCACGCTGGTAAAATTGCTTACCGGAATCATTAGTTCCCTTCACTTCAACGACGACTTCATCGTGAACTTGGATGCACTGAGAGACCAGCTGAGTAAGTTTCATCCTGCCAAGTTCGGGGAGGGACAGAATCATTTCATTCTAGAAGCGCTGAGGAAAGCGTTTTCTAATTATGCTGAGGAGCTGTCCAAGGCCTACATCTCCGCCTACGACGGCGCTGGCAATATCAACTGGGATCAAGAAAACAACCCGGAGACCACATACTGCGCTAAGATATTCTTGACCGCTTTTTCCACAATTCACGATGCTGTGCATGACTTGAGAATAAATTGCAATAGTCTGAAGGGACATCAAATTCACTCGACCTCTGATCTCGGCAGGTTGTTCCTACGGCACGGCTTCAGAGTATCACACGGCGACAAACAGCACTGGGAGCTGCAGAACAAGCAGATCATTAACGGTGAATACGTCCTTAAGAGAATCAGTTTCAGGGTCGATGGTGCGAAAGAGAACGAGCATCTCAAGGAGTGTGAATCGAATGAACGAAAGACGAACTATTTTTTTAATCTTTTCGATATTCTCACCTGCCTTCTGTATCACATTGAGAAGTACAACGAGGTTTGCCATATTGGCACTTTTGATGCAAAGAGACAGCCATGTTCAGTATATGAGATGCTGATTTGGCTCAGCGGCCTGACTCACAACCGCGTGCAGTCCGCCATGGTCGGACAAACGTTCCTTGAGCTACTGAAAGATCCAGCGAAGGAGGCTAGAGAGGCGCAACAAGAAGAGGAAGTGGACGAACCTATAGTCCTAGAAGTGGACCCAGCATCTATATCCCTCGAAGCATACCCGAAGAACATAGAATTTGTCAGACTTGACGCGACACTGACACGTATATGTTCAAAAGCGTACGATCTTATTTGCACAATCGTTGGACCGGGAGACGAATACACTACCTACGGGTGTGACTACTCCAACAATTCGTTCAAGCTGAAGTATCCCAGTGACCCTGCCGCTTGCTTCGACATGCTCGTCGATATACTTCGCCGACTACTTCCGCAGCTCAGATATCTTTTTAACCGCTGTTATGTCGATGCCGAAAACCACGGTTGGCGCGACTGCGAATACGGTCGAACCACACGTACGACCAAATGGCCGTGCAAGGAGCACTCAAAGAGCAAACCAACGTGCCAGGCAACGTGTCAACCAAATGACCAACCAAAGTGCCAACCAACTTCCCCCCTAATGAGCTATTTGAACGATTGCTTGCCTGGCCACTTGCCTCATCAATTGAGCTCTATTGGTTGCAAATACGAATGTTTGACATGCCCTTCCACTTCGAAGTTTGGAATGCCTTGTATGACGCCCTTGGGATTTAGGGCGTTCTCCGGATCGACTAAAACGGGTCGTGATATATGTGAAATACTCCGGCAATTTTTCGGTACTGGCCGACTCTCATCTTTCCTTTGCCTTGTTCCTACGCCGCCGAAAACTCTACCAGAGCACTTCAACTTCGCTCTATCGCTCGTACGAGAATGGGAAGCTATCGCTACACGCTGGTATGAAAAGCCTATCGAACAATCGATTGAGACAGTTTCTATCGGTCTCTTTAGAAATCCCCGTGAGCTGACAGATGCACTTCGTTATGTTTATGGCAGCAGCCAAAATAACCATGGCGCTTTTCACCCAAATCCCTCGTCGGCTGATGTGTCAAGTTTGTCGATGCGGAAGGTATGTACTGGTATAGAGGAGCACTGTGCTCCATATATCGAAACTCTTTGTTCGGATTCATACGCTTACTTACCTTACAAGCATTCCGACACGTACTTGTCCTGGGCTGTATATCTCCCATGGACATTCTGGCAATTACTTAACAATTTGTATAACGCTTTCTGTAATATTAATTGCCAAGACTGGGGCTGTCGTGAATGTTTGAAAGGCGACAAGTGTAAACGTGGACAACATGGTCTTTTCAAATTGGTTGAAAAAACCAAGCAACCTCACTGCCAGTGTTCGTCTATCGTCAGTTGCAATGGTGTGTCTCCAACTTTGTATCAATATGGATTTAGTTTCGGTGATGTATCTATGTTGAATAACAATAGCAGCAGGAAAACCTGTTCCGATTTCTGCACTCAATTAAAGAGAGTGCTTGACTGCAGTTATTTCAAGACATTGTTTACAAAATGCGACGAATTCATCTTCACCATCAGAGAGCCGTTTATATGGCTTAACGTCGCGCTCTGGTCACTATCTCTCTTCTACCTCATCTGCGTCATGGTTGGCAGACTGGATGTGCTGCACATCCGGTCACACCTGAGGATACCGTCATCGCACAAGATAACGGCGCAATCATTGTTGGCGGCGGCGCAAGTCGGAAGGCTTGCCAAGATATCGTACCTACAGCCGTAATTGTATTCACACTTCTAATTCACAGCAACTCACGTAACAACTCACCTACTCACCTAACAAACAAACGTAGTCTAATGTCTCGAATTACTCTAGCGGCAACCTGTGAAATAAATAGCAGCTAAATTAGGAGATGACTAAACGACAATGCAACGTGTTAACCTAGCAGTCAGGCAAAGTGATAAGCTAGCGCCCAGGCAAAGTGCTGAGCTAGCAACCAGGCAAAGTGCTAAGCTAGCACGCAGGCAAAGTGCTAAGGTAGCACACAAGCTAAGTGCTAAGGTAGCGGATGAACCGTAATTTGGTGGGTGTTGTAGCACGTCGGTTGGTTGTTGCGTTGAGTTACGCGTTGACTGTGAGAGGTGTCTGCGTTGCCCATTGAGTCAGTGTCACGTGAGGCTAGGTGATTTGTAGCTAACGTAGGCGGCCGTGAGGGCCGCGGCGGGTGACCCAAGTCGTGTGTTGCGAGTCACTGGCAGGGTGGCGTAATCCGCGTTGGCCTGGTTAGGTAGCGTTTATAGGCGACAATGTAGCGATCGTTAATATCACATTTAGGCACGTAGCCGACACGCTCCGCCAGCATGGCGTCTTTACCGCGGCTCGTAGCACGGTGCTGCTGCACTGTGGGAGTTGAACGCACGGGGTTCGCTGCAATTTTAACCGTGTTGCGAATAGTGAATAATTTAGATTGGCGGTTGGTGCTGATGACATGCGTCGCGTCAGGGCAGCTGTGGTATCCCGGGCAGCGTGGGTGTCGGAGCCAGGGCTGGGGGGATACAGGGGTGAGGGTGAGTGTTGATGAGGGGACTGGGAGCGGCAGTGGTAGTGTTGCAGTTGGTGAGTGCTGCTTGAGTGATTGATGTTCGCAGGCTGAGGGGAGTGGGAGCGGCAGTGGTACGTGTTGCAGTTGGTGAGTGCTGCTTGAGTGACTGATATGTCTGCAGGTTGAGGGGACTGGGAGCGGCAGTGGTACGTGTTGCAGTTGGTGAGTGCTGCTTGAGTGACTGATATGTCTGCAGGTTGAGGGGACTGGGAGCGGCAGTGGAACGTGTTGCAGTTGGTGAGTGCTTGCATAGGTGATTGATATGTTTGCAGGTTGAGTGACTGGGAGCGACAGTGGTGCGTGTCGCAGTTGGTGAGTGCTTGCTTGAGTGATTGATATGTCTGCAGGTTGAGGGGACTGGGAGCGGCAGTGGTAGTGTTGCAGTTGGTGAGTGCTGCTTAGGTTATTGATATGTTTGCAGGTTGAGGGGACTGGGAGCGGCAGTGGTACGTGTTGCAGTTGGTGAGTGCTGCTTAGGTGAGTGATATGTTCGCAGGTTGAGGGGACTGGGAGCGGCAGTGGTACGTGTTGCAGTTGGTGAGTGCGTTGCTTGAGTGATTGATATATTCGCCGGTTGAGGGGACTGGGAGCGGCAGTGGTAGTGTTGCAGTTGGTGAGTGCTTGCTAGGTGATTGATATGCTTGCAGGTTGAGGGGAGTGGGCGCGGCAGCGATGACAGGGGACTCAGCAGCGATGACATGGTCACGGCAGCGATGACATGGTCACGGCAGCGATGACTGGTTACGGCAGCGATGACAGGGGACTCAGCAGCGATGATATGGTCACGGCAGCGATGACATGGACACGGCAGCGATGACATGGTCACGGCAGCGATGACATGGTCACGGCAGCGAGGACATGGTTAAGGCAGCGATGACATCAACACGGCAGCGGTGACATCAACACGGCAGCGATGACATGGTCACGGCAGCGATGACAGTGACACAAGTGGTGATTATTACCCACTCCACATCGCTCCTTAACCCACTCTACATCGCTCCCTAACCCACTCTACATCGCCCCTTTATCCACTCTGCATCGCCCCTTTATCCACTCTGCATCGCCTTTTTATCCACTCTGCATCGCTCCCTTATCCACTCTACATCGCTCCCTAACCCACTCTACATCGCTCCCTAACCCACTCCACATCGCCCCTTAATCCACTCTACATCGCCCCTTTATCCACTCTACATCGCTCCTTTATCCACTCTACATCGCCCCTTTATCCACTCTACATCGCCCCTTTACCCACTCTACACCGCTCCTTATCCACTCTACATCGCCCCTTTATCCACTCTACATCGCCCCTTAACACACTCCACATCGCCCCTTCACCCACTCCACATCGCCCCTTTATCCACTCTACATCGCTCCCTTATCCACTCCACATCGCTCCTTACTCCACTCTACATCGC